>NW_027507903.1:58872046-58892046 GCF_037356315.1 Lithobates pipiens
GGATTAGATACGCTGGATAACCAGACTCTCTTGAAAAGACAGCAAAGCTTTATAAAATTGCGATCTACAATCCACCCATCTAAATATTGCCTCTACTTTAGATTATTATTATTATTATTATTATTATTATTATTATATTTTTTTTATTTTTTTTTTATGATCAAATGGGTTGTGGTAAACATCCTACAAAATGAGATAACCGAATATCTCGCCAGATATCCATGTATGAAGCGGCTGCTTTGGGCCCCACAACAATGACAGGGCCCAGGGCAGCTGCCCCTTTTGCCCTGCCTTAAAGACGGCCCTGAGGTTAGGACTCTTGCTTATTAATCTAGTTTAAAGAGGAGCTGCACCAAAAAAAAAAAAAAAATATTAAAAGCCAGCAGCTACTAATATTGCAGCTGCTGACTTTTAATAATATCACACTTACCTGTCCCAGGTTCCAGCGATGTCGGTGGCAGATGACGAGCGATCGCTCGTCTCGCTGCAGCCACCGCCGCCATCCTCTGTCAGGGAATCGGGAAGTGAAGCATGAGGGCTTCACTGCCCGGTTCCCTACTGCGCTGCGCTGGTTCCCCGCTGTGTCTCTGGGAACTATGCGTTTCCCAGAACACAACGGGGGGGGGGCGGAGCGATGCGGGGGTCTGCGGTGGTCTGGCCGGAAGTGGGTGCAGTTACCTGGATTATCCAGGTAACTGCACCCCCCCTCCCCCCCGAAAGGTGTCGATTGTGGCACCGGAGGGGGGGAGGGATAATACTAGCGGAACTTCCCCTTTAGGGTGAAGAACCGCTTTAAGATTAGGAAGAGCCCTGACTCCTTAAGTGCGATACAGTACATCCCGGGAGTTTCTAGAACACTGTCCTTTCCATGTAAAATGGGAAACCAAGGATTGAAGGGTAGAAAAAAAAAAAAGTGACTCCAAATGCAATCATGAATAAGATATGTGGTAGGATATTCATTTTAACTAAATTTATTTTCCCCAACCAAGTATGAAAAACATAAGTCCATTTATGTAGATCAGATTTAGTTTCAGAAAGGAAGATAATTATATTTAAACATGTCTGACAATCGGCTTTATTAGTTAACTACTGCATGGATTTTGTTCACTAATCACAATAATATATTTGAGTTAAGATATTTGCATTATATTTTTGAGATTTTTATTGAAATATTATTTCACTGCATATAATATTTTTATTACATTAATAAGAATTATATTTTAGTATAATTGTTTGTATTCAGTACTTATGGGAATGTGAATAGTGTCAGGAGCTGGCTATTTTCTCTTCTTGTGTTTATGTGGTAGCTTGCAAGGTATTTTCATTTATTACAGATGGTCTCCTCCTCCACAAAGTGTGTGTGTGTGTGTGTGCGTGCGCGCAGTCCAATTTGATCTTAGAGCGATCCCGTCTTATATGCTGTATGGAAGAGTGCTGTTCTGACGTGGGGAGAGCACAGCACGCCTCCCCCTGGCTCTTCTCTTCTCATTACTCCAGCCTCTGGGCTGCCATCCCTTTTTCCTGGCCCTGAGTGGGGGAATTAATTCTGCACCCACTGGTCAGGCACAACATCTAAGGTAGGGCCGACCTGAGGGGGGCACAACTGAAATCTGGGTTGGAGGGTTTTTTTTTTTTTTTTTTCCCCCCCACACTGGATCACTGCAATGACACTTGGAAAACCGTTGTTGCCTCTGTGCACTGATCACACCATGCTGCTAATGTGATGTGCACTATGGGAAAACACAGCATGTTGGCATTGGCATAAGGTCCATCTTTTTCATAAGTGAAGGATCCTTTTTGATCCTCTAGTACACAATCATAGGTGCTAAAAGATGATGAACTTTTTGCACCATTTTTTTTTTTTTTTTTTCTTTTTTCCCCTCCTCCATATATGTGAGTCTCCTCGTATGTTTGGGGTTGCCGATCCTCTTCTAGAGCCAAGTTCAAAAAGCCAAACAAATGGTTTGTGGTCTTTCCTTGCACTTGTTATTTCTTCCTTCCTTATTGTACACTAATAATCAGTTTTTTCAGTGATTACCTCTTGCAGCACAATACCCTGAATATTTTGTGTTTAATTTACAATGTAATAAGATTACTTGTGCATATTGTGTTACAGAAATGCAAAGAAAGAATCCGATTTGGGTCTTGCTCAGAACCAGCTGAGAGATGCAGAAGCTAAACTGAATTCAAGAGAAGCGGAGCTTGCCACTGCTCGGAGTAACAAAAGAGGTCTGGAAGAGCAGCTTGAAGACCTGAAGGCACAGATATCTGAGGTACGAGATTTCCTATTCTCCTTTCCTTCTGCTGTCATATATAGTCCTTAAATTTTTGTGAAAACAGAGCTTTAATTGGTTGTAAAGGATATATATATATATATATATATATATATATATATATATATATATATATATATATATAATATATAATTTTTTTTTTTTTTCTTTTTATGTTTTAAATAACCTGTCTGTACTTGCCTGCTCTCTGTAGTGATTTTGCACAGAGCAGCCCCGAACCTCCTCTTTTCAGGTCCCCCACCGGCACTCCTGGCTCCTCCTCTATTGCTGGTGTTCTCAGTAGGAAACCGATTCTCATGGAGGCACCTGTGTGGGATAGCTCCTCAGCTCTGCTGCTGTGTCCATTGCCCCAGACTGTGGGACTTGGGCCCCACGCCCCCTCGTCACTGCATTTAAGTGATAGCAGCGGGAGATCTGCCCAATGTGAGGAGGGGAGACTGCGGCAAGGGCCGCTGTTCTCATGCACATCACTTGATCAGATTGGCCTTAGGTTTAGAATTGGGGGGGGGGGATCCTGCAGCAGAGAAGGGGTGTTTTTCATTTATTAATTTTTTTTTTTCCCTTCAGGCATAAAATGCATTAACCCCTTGCCTACTGGGCACTTCCACTCCCTTGCTGCCTGGCCAATTTTCAGCTTTCAGCGCTGTCACACTTTGAATGAACACTGCAACACTGTACCCATATCAAATTTTTATCTACGCAAATAGAGCTTTCTTTTGGCAGTGTTTAATCACCACTGGGGTTTTTTTTTGCTAAACAAAGGAGAGAAAAAATTTAGTTTGTTTATAAAATTTTGCAAACAAGTAATTTTTCTCCTTCCCTGTTGCGGCTGCACTGATAATCTGGACACTAATAATCTGTGCCCCCATTATCAGTGTAGATGTCCCTTTAACAGAAGCTTGTTATCGGCTCTCCACTCCGTAAGGAATGCCGATAACTGGCTTTTGTTTAGATCATGATCAACTGTGATTGGACACAGCTGATCATGTAGTAAAGGGCCACTTTGATTGGGGTAACAGGTCAATCTGTGATCAGCTGCGTCCTAAGGATGCAACAATCGCAGAGTGCCTCATCACTGGTGGATGTCAATGGATGCCCTCCTGGCAAAGTAAGCCCGCCCTGTTGCTGTCTTTCGGCTATAATATGGGTGAAAACTGATTTAAGGTAAGAAAACCTTGTGCTTTAGAACCACTTTTATGTTCATAATATCATAGGACACGTTAAATGGCTTTCAGACTTTCATAGAGGGAAAGGCAACATTCTAGGTAGGGTGCCCCTTTTCCATACTTTAACCACTTGTTGACCACCCTATAGACTTTTTACTGCTACAGGGTGGCAGCTGTGTGCAGGATCATGTACATATGTGATTCTGCATTTGTGCCTGCAGGGACCAATCTGCACTCCATGTCCTCTGGCACCCGTCGATCGTCAGTAAACACAGAATGGGGATCTGCCAATGTAAACAAGGCACACATTTAACTCTTTGACCACCCTAGATTTTCACCTTCCAGTCTGTGTCAATAGTACGGTGACAGTGCATATTTTTAGCACTAATCACTGTATTGGGATCACTGGTTCCCAAAAAATATCAGTGTCCGATTGCACGTGCCCCCTGTTCGAAAGCACTAAAACCGGTAATAGTCAGTATCTGAAATCTGTAAATAAGTACCATACTCTGAAACTCCTAATGCTTCTTCTACCTAGTTTTGTACTATAATGCTGTCCCTAAAGTTGTTTAAACTCTATTGGGGTAATGCACAGTTGTGTGTGTGTTTTACCACCCATTACAGCAATGCGTGTTAACATTTTGTTTGGTGTGTTGTGGTGCCATTCATTTAGACTGGTATCACAATACACATCTACAGGATGCGACAATGCATCCACCCTGTATCTCAGCATAACACAGATGCCATGCATTGCATTGTGCTGTCAAGTTCATGTCCAGTTTTTAATCTTCTTCTGAGTAGCATTGGCAGCCCATTTAAAATGTATGGTCTGCCTTCAAAGCAGAACTAAACTCGTAAAAAGAAATTTTTTTGTCATGCCAGCACCCAGGTCCATTTTGGCCATCTTGTAAATGTTAAATGGAGATGCTAGGATGGGTGCTGGATCTGAAAGAAAAGGAGATGGCTGTGGCAGGGAACAGAGCCACATCAGGGATTGCAAAGCAGTCAGTGGACTGAAGGGGAAACTGAAAGTTAAGTCTGCTATAGTGTATATTTATGCTGTGCATACACGCATGTTGCAGCTATAGCTGCTTGAGTAGCTCTTTGAGCAGGCTACAGTTAGACTTTAAGCGCTTGCCGACCGCCACACAACATTTACGTAGGCAGAATGGCATGGATGGGTAAATGGGCGTACAGGTACTTCACTTAAAATTTTGCCACCATGTGCGCGCATCCCTGCCATGAGCTCCGTGAGTGTGATCGTGGACTCGATGTCCGCGGGTATACCTGCAATTGTCTCACGGAGAGGAAGAATGGGTAAATGCTGATGTAAACAAGCATTTCCCTATTCTGCCTGGTGACACTGATCACAGCTCCCTGAGATCAGTGTCATGTCACATGCAGACCCCCCCCCCACAATTAGAAGGCATCCTGTCCCAGATGACTGACAGGAGGGAGAGAGCCCTTCCTGCACCGAGGGGAAGTGATGTCACCAGCCCAGGCACTGAAGGAGGCAGGCATTTAGAGGTAAGTTAAAGCGGTTAAAGAGGTTGTTCACCCTAAAGGGGAAGTTGCGCTAATCTTATCCCCCCCCCCTCCGGTGCCACAATCGGAACCTTTCAGGGGGGGAGGGGGGTGCAGTTACCTGGATAATCCAGGTAACTGCACCCACTTCCGGCCAGACCGCCGCAGACCCCCGCAGACGCTTCCCCCCCCCCCCCCCCCCCTTCGTTGTGTTCTGGGAAACGCACAGTTCCCAGAGACACAGCGAGGGACCATAAGAGACGCGCAGCGTTACTCGTACGTGCGCAGTAGGGAACTGGGCAGTGAAGCCGTCATGCTTCACTTCCCGATTCCCTGACAGAGGATGGCGGCAGTGGCAGCAGTGAGACGAGCGATCGCTCGTCATCTGCCGCCGACATCGCTGGAACCTGGGACAGGTAAGTGTGATTTTATTAAAAGTCAGCAGCTGCAATATTAGTAGCTGCTGGCTTTTAATATATTTTTTTTTTAGGTGCAGCTCCTCCTTTAAAACAAAAAATTTCCTAGTGTGTTTGTGTGTTTGTGTTTTTTTTTTTTTTTTTATTTTTTTTTTTTGTTTTTGTTTTTTTGTGTGGAACACCACTTTAATGACCTTGGAGACTATCTGCAGAGGAGTGGGACAAATTCCCTCCTGAGATGTGTGGAAACCTGGTGGCCAACTACAAGAAATGTCTGACCTCTGTGATTGCCAACAAGGCTTTTACCACTAAGTAATAAGTCATGTTTTGGGAGGGGGTAAATACTTATTTCATTCATTAAAATGCAAATCAGTTTATAACTTTATTTATTTTTTGAAATGCGTTTTTCTGGATATTTTTGTTCCGCCTCACTGTTGAAATTAAACCTACCATTAAAATTAGACTGATCATTTCTTTGTCAGTGGGCAAACGTACAAAATCAGCAGGAGGTCAAATACTTTTTCTTCCCTCACTGTACAACTAAAACAATTTTGTAGAAGGGGGGGGGGGGGGGGGAGATGCATACTTGCCTTTTTGATGGCCAGTGTCTTTAAAAACTGCCACTTTGCTGTGGGTATTCATCACTCCTAATTGTGTGAATATATGCTTCCCATCCCCCCCCCCCCCAATCTTCCTTTTATTATTTTCTTAAACATCTGTTTTATATATTACAGCTTGAATCTTCATTGAGGGACACAACAAAACAGCTGCACGATGAAATGCTATGGAGAGTGGACCTGGAGAATAAAATGCAAACCCTCAAGGAGCGGTTGGATTTTGAAAAAAATTTACACGGTCAGGTACATTACAAACTGGCAACAAATGGTTGAAAAGTTTAAAAACTTATTTTTGACAAAGAGCATGGTCATACTTTGCTTCTTTTAGATATGATGCAGCAGGTTGTAACCTGATTTGGAGCTCATTCTCTACACTGGAAGAACGGCAATCACTGCTAGGGCACATAGAAAACAATTGATTTCAGTAGGATACTCTTGACCTTTTGTGTCTGCCTAAATTTATTTTTGACCACACAAAAAAAATGGAGAGTTGGTTAACTTGGAGGGGCTCTGCCCCACTCTCACACCAAAAAATTGTAAGTGTTGTATTGGGACACTTGCCTGTCCTGGATTCTAGTGATGGCACCCCAGCTGATGCTTCCATCTACTGTCGGTTGCTGCTGCCGTCATTGCCAGTAAGGCTTCCCAGCCGAGTCCCTACTGCCCATGCGTGCTGCCCTCTTACTGGCCAAGCAGCAGGGGAGGGACTCTGACTTTTGGCGTACCTCGCCGCAGCGAGGTCCGATGGAAGTGGGGACAGGGTACTTGTCAAACATGTTAAAATGGCACGTCTTAGCATGTGAGCGGTGTGAATAAACCCATATAGTGGTCTGGTGTACAGAAGATGGTGTACACTGCCAGATTTATCTTACCTGGCCTCATGGGCGTCCGCAGAACTTTTTTTTTTTTTATTATTATTTATTTATTTTTATTTATTTTTTGGGGGGGGGGGTGTCTCATTTTTAAGGTCACCCATGCTCTGCCCCTGTTTTTTTTTTTTTTTTTAACAGTCATGAAGGGAGGAGCTTAGTTCTTATCACATAAAGCGCAGGCATGTGCCCATCGTGCAGCCTTACTGTGCCAGTCAAATGCGACCTGTACAGTACCGAGGGTGTGTATGTGTGTGTGTATATCTCTCGTCAGTGATGGAGGAAGGGCTATATATACACCCACCTTCCTACCTGTGTATATACGAGACCTTCCTCCTCCATTACTGACTGCAGATATACCTCTGTCCTGTATACAGCTATATATACACCCACCTTCCTTCCTGTATTCCTCCATCACTGTATGTATGTATGTATGTATGGTCAGGGATGATGGAGGAATACAGGAAGCAAGGTGGGGGTGTATATAGCTGTATACAGGACAGATGATATGGTCTTTCCAGCAATAGCTGTTCCACTTCCAACTTTCCAATATATATATTATGTTCCTCCTAACGTAACTGCTGTTACCTGTGGTTCTTCACTGCTGAAAGGTATGCCACTTGACTTCAGGATTTCCTGTGATGAGGCCTAGGCAGCGACAAGTCCTCCTTGCTTCCTCCTCCTCCTCCAGTCTTCTATAAGTGTTTCTACACCACTCCAGTCCACTTAAGTGGGTGGCGCTGGCCAGATCTATATCTGACAGTCTGCACAGGGACTGGAGGCTGGAGCCGAGCCATTGCATTGGATGATTGTCGGTAAGGCAGGGAGTGGGACAGATGATCAGGGAGCAGAAGTCACTCAGCGGTAGCCGCGGCGGACCCTTTCCGATTCCAGGGGAGGGCACACTCTCCTCCCACCTTTCCCCTGCCTGCGGACGCCTGTGCCGGGCCTGCAGATATTTGTCATCGATGATCCTCCTCCCCCCCCCCCCCCCTTTTTTTTTTTTTTTTTTTTAAAACCCTATTTTGTAAGTAGCAGTTTCTCCATAGCACTTTCCATCCAAGAAAGAACCATATTTCTTGCGCAATAAGTCTTAATGCCACAAGATTTGAGATTATCAGCTGCAGTGGGCTCCATGCTGACATAGATCTCTACTCTTCCGTTACAGGTGCGACGGTTACTATCCGCTTGTAATAACAGATTACAAAAAAAGTATTCTGTATGTAGAGGCGGTATTATAGAGAATTTCCAGAAAGTTTCCATTGAGATACATTGCACGCTGTCCTGGCATACACTTATTTACTTAATAATGTGAAATATGTTCTTGTATTTTACAATTTTACAGGAGCTACATGAGATGAAGACGCGGCATGATACCAGGATTGTAGAAATAGATTCTGGTCGACGGATAGAATTTGAGAGCAAGTTGGCTGAGGCCCTTCAAGAGCTTAGACAAGACCATGAGCAGCAGATCAAGGAGTACAAGGACCAGCTGGAGAAAACATTCAGTGCCAAGGTGATTTTTCTGCTTGTAATATGGCTATGCTAATGGTATTTAGGCTGACAAAGTATTCTTTGCTGGAACTATTTTCAGTTGGGCAAACGCACTGTCACAAAACAAAATGTGTGACAACCCTTTACTGTATTGAAGATTGACATTCTCTGGCTCATCCAGGGCTGAATTTACCAGTAAGTGACAGAGGCAAAGAGCTAGCTTTTCCATGTGTAATTTGCCACCCTTCTTTCTTTCTTCCCCCCCCCCCCCTTTTAATTTTTTCCCTCCATTTAGGAACCGCAATCTCCTAGAAGGTTTATACATTTTTGTCAGTGGTCTGATCCAGGTTATGTGCACAGAAATAAGCATATTCCTTTGTAGAAAACGTGATCCTAGAAAAGGGGTGTCACTTAGAGTTGGAAATGTGTGTTTGCAAGCTTCAGTTATAAAAATCTGGCTATGTCTTGGAGTTGTCCCCTGAAATACCTCTCTTGATCCAACACTGTGCCCATCTGCATCTCTTACCTCCTCTTAGTCTTACACGAGACTCGGGCAGCAGCGGGAGCTAATGTTTCCAGCTGCTGTTGGCCTAATGCTGTTGGAGGGGTTATTGGCTGAGCCATGCTGTGTGCACCTATATACGCACACGGCTCCCATGGCATAGGACTTGCTATAGTGGCACATGCAGGTAAGGAGGAGTGGAGAGGGCCAGTGGGGGACTCCAGAAGAAGAGGTACCACTGTGTGCAATACCATTGCACACAGTGGTACCATAAGCAGAACCTTTACAAAAAAAAAAAAAACCTTTTACATGCACTTTAAAGGATATGTTCGCCTTTTGTAATGTTACATCCAGATTCAGGGTGTAACATGTTACAGATGCACTGGCCCCCCGAACCTTCCCGGCTCCCCCGTGTAACGGGTGCCGGGGGGGCAGCCGGCCACATCACTCATTCACAGAGTTCTGTAATTAGAAAACTACAAGGTTTGGCAGCCTTGGTGACTGTTCACAGTTCTGAGTGAACTACCACTCTGCTGTTGAGCACTGGGATAGTTCATGCTTCCTGCTGGTAACTGCTTGGCTCTACAATGTATGGGCAAACGGCTTACACATACAGTCTGCAAGAGCCCTGCATAGCACCCACAATCTCTGATTGTGGGTGCAATGCTTTCCAGGCTCCCAAAAATGCAGTTTTTTTTTTTTAAAGTGTGTGTGTGTGTGTGTGTGTGTGTGTGTGTGTGTGTATATATGTGTAGATAGATAGATAGAGATGTATATATAATCCTCCTTCAGTGAGTGCCCCTATAGCAAGGCGATTGCTATGGGGCCACTCTTGCATGGCTTGGCCCCGCCTTCACCCCCTAATCACAGAATTTGACAATTGCTGCTCCCGCTGCCTCTGTCCTGTGCAGCTGTTCTTATGTGCAAAAAAAAGTTACCCAATTATTTGGATGGCTGAAGAAGGAGTTGGCTTTCATTGAATGCTGTGCGAGGTACCATGAAAGAATTTTACACAGAACTGAAACCAGTGCAAAACTGTCCTCGGGTTAGAAGATGCTCATGAAGTGGGGGTTGTGGGCACTAGAAATCCTGCCTTGGAAACACCAGCGCTAGACAGAATTTTTGTCAGCTATGGTTAGTAAGTAAATTTGGATTTGTAAGATGATCTGGCTCAGAATAGTCCTTGTAAAATGAAGTACATTTTGTTGAACTATTTTGATCAGTCAAAAATGACAAATATGTGTCTACATGTTCTGGAGCCTTGAGTATGTTCTTGATCATGAGATCATTAAATTATTTACAGATGTGTTATAGAAGCATTATTGAGATAACCAGAGAGGCTGTAAAATTAAGATATGATGTTACAAAGCAGATTAATAGAAAGTAAGGTACCAGAACAGGTAGAGAAAAAAATAACAAGATCAGGTACAGATCTGTTAGAAATATTTTTCTAATTTATGAGCTTGGTGTACCTGTAGGGGCAATAAATTTAGTTATCGGGCCATTGCAAGCATTTAAAGTGTTTGGGTGTTTTTTTTTTTTGTTTTTTTTAAGTGAGCTAGAGTTAGAGCCGGTTTACACAGGGGCGACACAACTTTCAACGCGACTTTTGGAGGCAACTTGGGGTGACTTACAACATGACTTTAAGTCACCCCAGGCCAGGCGACTTTAACCGTGGCCAATCAGAGAATGAGCTCTGAAGGGGGAACTCCACGCCAAATAAAAAAAAAAAAAAAAAATGGCATGGGCCCCCCTCCGAGAGCACTTAGGTCTGGTATGGATTCTAAGGGGAACCCCCTACGCCGAAAAAACGGCGTGTGGGCCCCCCCCAGATCCATACCAGACCCTTATCCGAGCACGCTACCCAGAGCGAGCGCCCCCCCCCCCCCAAGCCGTACCAGGCCGCGTGCCCTCAACATGGGTGGGTGCCTTGGGGAAGGGGGGGGCCGTGCGGCCCCCCCACCCCAAAGCACCTTGTCCTCATGTTGATGAGGACAAGGGCCTCTTCCCGACAACCCTGGCTGTTGGTTTCGGGGCCTGCGGGGGGCTTATCGGAATCTGGGGGCCCCCAGATCCCAGCCCCCCCACCCTATGAGTATGGGGTACAATGTACCCCTACCCATTCACCTGTGGGGGAAAAAAAAATGTACAAAAAAAAAACAGCGGCATAAATGACAGTCAATACTGAAAATGTAACAATCAGTGGCAGTGAATTGAATATATTCAAACTCAGTTGTATTTAAAGTGCACTATTTGTCACACGTGTCAGGCTTTCCTATGATACTGTGACTGAAAGTTCCATATATTCAGAGGTTCCAATATTACGCTTCTATTAGGAAGCATGAGATAAAAATCTCTCGGAAATCTGCACATGTATGGTCATCAAGGTAGCAGTAATTGGAAATGGGGATAATTATGACCAGTCACCAGTCCTAATCTCTCATTGGTACCTCCTTTAAACCTACATAGCAATTCTCTTTAGTTTTAAATAGGAATATCACAGGCTTGTGATTATAAAAGTCTCATGAAGATCTCTCAGTTCAGTCAATTATACTTCTGAGTCTCCTTCTACTTAATCACTTGCAGCAGAGTGTCGCAAACCTGAACCCGACCTTATGTGAAGCCCTCACCTTCACTTTTAGCCTTTTGCAAGCAGCGGCATAAATGACAGTCATTACTGAAAATGTAACAATCAGTGGCAGTGAATTGATTATATTCAAACTCAGACGTATTTAAAGTGCACTATTTGTCACACATGTCAGACTTTCCTATAATACTGTGAATGTTTGAAAGTTCCATAAAAGATGCCTTGCACCAAAAATGAATGATTCTCAGACACACTGGCTTACCATACCCTGGGGATTTCACTCAGATTTGCTGTGTCTATGTATGTATGTATGAGATTCTCAGGCGGCCCTTCGTTCATCAGACAAGCTGAATACTTGGATGCAATCTTTCTCCACAAACTATTTTAGTTGATCAAAAGTCCAATAAATGTGTATAGGATCTTTCAACACTTGTTTTATGACATCAAAGTCTCACCACCTCTGTTATACTGAATCCACTCCAGGGTCTTTTGCAATCGGCTGTGCCAGAAGCCTTTCAAACAGGTGTCTGTCCAGATATTCCATATTTCTGATCCAAACTGCTAATACTTTGATTCATGCCCAGAAGGGAGCCTACTATCCACACAAACGTCAATGCGTTTCGCAACGTGGCATCACATAGCTTCGACTGGACGTATGGGAATTCAAATGACATTTCCTTTTTGTAGTCTCCTTATACGCCATTGTTCCTCCCATAGTGTGTTTTAATTAGCATGTACCTGGTAGAGGGCAGTCAAAGACTTCATTTAGGTTAACCCTTTCCTATTGTTATCAAAGACAGGGAGCATTCCATTTACCTAGCCCATAGATCATTGTCAGTGGAGAGGGAATATTTAAACTGCTACTTTTATTCTAAATAGACAGATATTGACAGGACAGACAGATATATACATCCATTCACATTTTACCTCTAAAAAAAATGTATATAATCTATAACCTACTAAACTTATATTTCAAACTTAGGGAAATACCTTAAGACAACTTCTTTAGGGAGAAGGGGGGGGGGGGAGAAAAAAAAAAAGGGAGATTAAGTTAAAGAAGGAAGAAACAAACCCATTTAAGGTGAGGAAAAAATAGGGGAGAAGGGAAAAGGGGTGTATATTCTCCCTAACAGAGGAACAGGCCAGCGCATTCTGCAGATAGCCCACAGCTTCAATTAATTGAGGAAGCATTGTAAATTTAATTCCGTATTCATTCCTTTAGGTGCAAGACTTTTTTTAAAGTAAAAATCCACCATTTCTCCTTTTGTAACAGAATGCGGTCAAAGTCACCTCTTCTTGCCGACAATTTCAAGGCATAGATTCCTTTGACCTTAAAGCCTTCTGTCTTTCCCTCATGATATTGTGCAAAATGTTTAGCGACCGGCCTTTCCTCCTTCTGTTCTTTTATCTCTCTGCCTCTTCCTCTCCTTCCTAATATCCCGCAGATGTTCCCCTATACGGACCTTTAGAGCTCTCTTTGTTTTGCCAATATATATTTTAGGACAAGGGCACGTTATCATTATAGATCACTTTTGTGGTTGAGCAATTTATTAAATCCTTTATTACGAATTCATGATTACCTTCTGCATCATGAAAATGTGTGGCCCTTTCTACATGGGGACATATTTGGGATTTTGTGCATGGCACCATCCCCCTACAACGTGGGTACTCTGATTAGACATGTGGGATTTTGCCGCCTAATATATTCTGAGTGTATCAGGATGTCTCCCAAATTTTTAGATCTGCGTGCTACCATTGTCGGTCTTTCCCCCACTATTTTTACCAACTCTTTATTATTTCTTAATATGCCCCAGTGTTTCTCAAGGGCTCTTCGCACAGAATTCCATTGATTGCCATATGTTGTAATCAATCTGATTTGTATTAGCTTCTTTGTGTTTCTTAGAATTCAGGTTTCCCTCCCTTTTCAACAGACTTTCTCTGCTATGAGTCACAGCTTTACGCTTAGCATTACGTAATTGTTTGTGGGAATATCCTCGCTCACAAAATCTTACATAAATCTCCCTGGATTCCCTTCTAAGATCCTCAGCATCGGAGCAATTTCACCTAATGCGCATGAATTCCCCAATTGGAATCCCATTTTTCTGCCATATAGGATGATGGCTCTCAGCCTGTAGCAGCGTATTGGCTGCCGTTTCCTTGCGATATGTACATGTTTTAATTTTACCATTTTCTAATTGGATTTTTAAATCCAGGAAGGGCAATTCTTTTTTTTTTTTATTGTAAACGAAAGTTAGATGTATATTATATTTGTTTACATTCAGCTGTGAGATAAACTCAGAAATTTAGGCTAGGGTCACCTCTCCACACTACCAGTACCTCAGCCACATGTCCACGTGGGCGAGGTACATTGGATGTTTATACACTTCATTCTCTTCCCAATTGCCCAAATGTAGGCATGCATATGATGGGGCCCATGCTGCTCCCATAGAGGTGCCCCTAATTTGCTGGTAGAAAGTCAATAAGGATATAATATATACCTTTTTTTTTTTTTTTTTTTTTTTTTTTTTTTAATTATCGGCTAAGTTATGGACATTTCAAACCAATAAAAACCTGGATGGTAATGAGTTCCTTTTTAGGATCCGGGCGGCCCGACGCATTTAGGGACACAAAACGTCCCTTCGTCAGGGAATTTGTCAGGAAGGGATCATGCTAAATAGTAGAAATCAAATACATTAATGAATAACAATATAGAAAGTGATTTTTAAAACTGTTGCTTCAAATATAGGATATATAGCCTAGTAATAGCATAAAAAGATACCCAAATCGCTCATCATGAAACTCCACTGCTGGACCAATGGCGGCACTTTATGTCTATAACTTATATACATGTGTACAATGTTTGAATAAACCTTTTTGTATTTTATATGTACTCTGTTGCCGTTTAAAGTCCCAGTTATTGGGGGTATTTTTTTTTTTTTCTATCGCATTGTCTAAAAGATGTTGGCAGCTTAAATTTTATGTGTGTGTGTGTGTATATATGTTCTCTTTTTATATCTGTTCAAAAAATTCCTGCAAATTTTGCTCCATCTATGGCTGGTATACATTGGAATTTGCTAGATAGCTTCACGTTGGTCCCTTTTTTTTGTTTTTCAGGTATAGCGATGTAAAACATTAAAATTTAAGTTCCTATACAGTACGGTTTAAAGTCCAGTTAGTTTTACGCTGTACATGCTTTTTTTGGCATAGAAATCTAGAGTCTGATCTGCTGGCAGCCTAAAGATTTACTGCTGCGCAGGGGCTCTAGTCTTCAGCAAAACCGCCTCCAGCAAGGAGTAACGGGATCAATGATGGAGGCAATTTACAACACACTCCTTTTGATGGCATAATTAAAGTGGTTGTAAACCCTTACAAACCACTTTGACCTACAGGTAAGCCTAGATTAAGGCTTATCTGTAAGTCCAAGAAATATCTCCTAAACCTACACAGCGACGCGCAGGAGCACTATCACCGTTAGCAGCATGCCTCTGCTAACGGCGATATGCCGTTAGTGGCTGCTCCAGTGCGCATGCGGGAGTGATGTCCCTGTTGCTCCGGCGCTGTGAGTGGCCGGAGCAGCGATACCTGGAAGAAGATGGACGCTCCGGACTACAGGGGACAGCGGTGACTTCGCTGGCTCCTGTGTCAGGTAAGTGACACATAATGGGCTACTATGCGATGCATAGTAGCCCATTATGCTTTACCTTTTGCAGGGAGACAAAGAAGTAAACCCATTGGGGTTTACTTCCTCTTTAATGTGGAATGTATTTTCCTTGCTAAAGAACATTCTATTTTTTTTTTTTTTTTTCAAAATTATTATGGGTAACGTTTCGCATTAAGTTGATATAAGATGTAGGAAGCATGTCTTTTCTGCATTAAAAATCCTGCCTATTTTCACATTGGAGCCTTAAAGCAGGGTGCCAATTTTATATATATATATATATATATATATATATATATATATATATATATATATATATATATATATATATATATATATATATATAATCTCTCTGCACACACTCATCTGGGACCTGTCACGTGTCCCAGATTGACCGGGGGGAAGAGCTGAGCCCTTCCTGCGCCGAGGGGAAGTGATGTCACCAGCCCAGGCACTGAAGGAGACAGACTACGAGGGAACCCCTGGCAACAGCCATTTTAGAAGCGAGTTTAAAAAAAATATATATAACTTTTTTTTTTTTTTTTTTTTTTTTTTTTTTGTGCAGCCCCACTTTTAAGTTCCACTTTAACCTGCCTTGCAGCATCCCAATATCTGTGATCCTAAGAATTTTCTGCTTGGCATTTTTGTGAACTCCAGATCTCTAGATACTCTAAAACACTTCAGATTTTTCTCCAATAAAAAGTTATCTTCTTAACTCGGAAAAGATCATTATTTTATATCGGACTTGAAAAGGATAATAGTCTGTCATTCCTCTCTACAAATTAAAGTGGAGCTCCAGGCTCTTTCAGAAAGTATCAAGTCAGCAGCTACAAATACTGTAGCTGCAGACTTTTAATATTAGGACACTTGCCTGCCCAGCGATGTCTTCACAACAGCTGATTTATCAATTGGCTCTCGGGTGCTGCCACTGCCATTTCTTGTAACGGAAACCAGCAGTGAAGCCTTGCGGCTTCAAAACTAGTTCCCTACTGCGCATGCGCAAAGCGCTCTGTGCTGTGTGAATGGCGGAGGAGGGGTCAAACTGCTGGGTCATTTCGCCGTGGCGAGATTGGCCAAAGTCGGAGCGAGTACCTATGAAACACCCCCTGAAAGGTGGCAAATGTGAGGGGAGGAGGAGGCAAACAAGCAGATTTTCCCCTTTTGGGTGGAGCTTCACTTTAACTTATGAGTTGAAAAATAAACCTCAACTTGGGGTCTTTGTCCAGATCCAATACGTCTGAACACCTGGTGAACTGGAAAACTAAAAGCTTTAGACTAAATTCTGTCGTGATGATGTAATCAAGTGTTTTGTTTTGCTTTATATCTGTACACTGTACCAAAGAACAAGTCTTGTTTTATAATATATTTTTTATTTTTGTATTCAGCAAGTAAAAACTGGAGTTCGGCTTTGATCATACACATTGGTAATTCTACTTTTAGTAGACATACCTGTCTGATTTACTTAAATTTTCTTCCTATTCCTAATGTCTTCCTGTTCTTTTGTCCTAACTGTTAAAGAGGAAGTAAACCCTGATGGATTTATTTCCTCTTTGATTCCCTGCAAAAATAAAGCATAATGGACTACTATGCATCGCATAGTAGCCCATTATGTGTCCCTTACCTGACACAGGAGCCGGCGAAGTCACCACTGTCCCCTTGTGTACGGAGCCTCCATCTTCTTGGTGGGTCTCGCTGCTCCGGTGCTGTCATTCGACGGAGCCGCGATGACTTCACTCCCGCGCATGCGCACGGAAGCCGCCGTAGACAGCGGTGCCTGTCTTTTGGCAAATATCTCCTAAACCGTGTAGGTTTAGGAGATATTTCTTGGACCTACGGGTAAGCCTTAATCTAGGCTTACCTGTAGGTCAAAGGGGTTTATAAGGGTTTACAACCACTTTAATGCCCACTATCCACTGACTTTGATGTAAAAGTCCAGCTATCCTCAAATCTGGAGATTTTACATAATATGGCTGTCTGGTGTGTAAAATGTTAGGCTGCTTTCACACTGATACATTTGTCTTCCTCATTTGCTTTTTTTATTTTCTTCTTCTTTTTTTTGTTTTTGTCTTCTTGTAATTCTATGGAACGCTTCACACTGATCCGTTGCGGGTTCGCTGTGTTCAGTAAAGTCCTGCTTGCTGCATTTTTAGCGGAGGTTTGGTGTGGTGAAAATGTGGCAAAAACGCACCCACAGTTGTGTTTTTGATGCGTTTTTGAATCGCATGTCCTGTGGCAAACGCTACAAAAACACAGGCTTTTACAGGGTTTTTGCTACACATCAGTGTGAAAGTGCCCCTAAAGCAATCTCCAGACTATCAGAATGCACAGTATGTGCAATAGAAAGGTCCCTTTTCCTCCAAAGTACGTTCTGATTTGCATATCAATAGTCTTTTTTTTTTTTTTTTTTTTTTGTTTTCCCCACAGTTGGAGAACGCACAGCTTGCAGCTGCCAAGAACAGCGATTATGCCAGTGCATCCAGGGAAGAGATCATGTCTACGAAAATCAGAATAGATTCTTTGGCCTCACAGCTAAACCAATATCAAAAACAGGTACTGCCTTCTCTCTCCTAAATGAAAGTATATTCATAACGTTTTTGGGCTTACGTGTGTCTTGATATAGTAGGCTTATCCTTAAGTGAACCTCTATGTAGGATTTTGCACCGTCTAGGAGATACTTTAGATGTAGCCGGTAAACGTCATGGGCACATGTGCTCTGAAGAATCGACATACCCGTGCCGCTCCTTCAGAGCCTTGCCATAAACGGCGACTACTGTGCCCATGCGCATTCGTATTGCCCAAGCCCACGAACCCGGAAAGAAAACCTGGTGCCAATGGAAGCACCTTCAGCGGTGATCACGTACCACTGGAGAGCTTCGTTTTCAGGCAAGTCTGTCATAATGTGTTTAGTATAAGATGTATACTGGCACATTATGACTTGGGCCCATTTCACACTGCTCTGTAGTATAATCGTGCTAAAAAAAAGCATATGCTGTAGGATATTATTTGTACCAGTCTGAGAATTTTTGTTCAATTGCTTATTCTAAAACTTCTATTGAAATAACGGCGCCACTGATGAAATTACTGAATATTAAATGGTCTGATAGACTGCTGCTGCTCAAGCTATTGATGACTTCTCAATTAGTAATAGATAATGTGGGGCAGCACTGGTCCATGCACCAAACCTATGTCCCTTATTCAAAAATGTATAACAATCGATTAAAAAGTGCAAATACATATCCTAAAAATTCACAAATATTAATAAACATATATCATAAAAGTGCTAGTGCAAAAATAAGTGCAATGTAATCCGTGTCAATAAACCTGGCCAAAGTGCTATCTGCTCAGCAATTTTTGACAGACTGGACAGTGTAGTCTCCAAAAAAAACTGAAAAATAAACAGGTGTCTAGAAACTATATGAATCCGCAAAAGTGTTCCTCTAACCACAGTCCAGCACCCAGGTGTGAATCTGTCGCCACTCTCACTAAATCCAAACTCTCCAGAAATATGGGCTGGTCAGATTATAATCCAGCACATATGCCAAATGGCTCCCAGCAATCCCTGACTCCACTCGTGTTTTAGGCTTCAATCATTACCATCTCTTTTATGCCGTAATACTCAATATAGAAGATGGAAAGAAGCTCCCATCGTGTGAGATCATCAAAGTAGGCTTTTATTAAAAACATAAACGTTGAACTTGTGTAAAAAGTGTCCACCCGACAGTAGTGTGTAAAGTTCCAGTCCTGTTAGTCATTTGTCTTTGATCAAACCCTAGACTGTGAGTACAAACTTGCATGCACGGTGACGTCCTGCCAGTTTGTATTCACCTTGCCCCATCCTAGGAAAGCTTTATCTGACCAACCCATTATTCTGGTGAGTTTGATTTGGTGAGAGTGGTGATGGAGTCACACCTGGGTGTTGCACAGTGGTTATAGGAACACTTTTTTGTGGATTCATATTGTTTTGGGAATTTGTAATTTTTATTTTTTTTTCTATTTTTGGAGACTATACTGCCCAGTCTGTAGGACATTTCTTTGAGCAGATAGTAAATTGCCACTTTAGCACGTTATATTTTTGAGACTGTTTGCACATACCAGATTTTTTGGTACTGATTACATTGCATCTAACACTTTTCTGACCTATGTTTGCACTGTGCACATGTATGCAATATTTGTGACTTTTTATGATCTGTATTTGCACTTCTCTATTGCTATATATTTGTGAACGGGGACATAGGGTTGGTGTGTGGTCCAGCGCTGCTCACACTCATTATTCTAAAATGACATCTGTGATGTTTTGGTAACTCGGGTCTAAGCTTGGGATTTACATTCAGGAAGGAGGGGAAGGGGCTTAAAGGGGTTTATTCACATCAGATGCAGTACCCTCGGATTTACCGGGGGGGCGGGGGGGGGCGGACTTCATGTATCTGAGGGGGGGGGGGGATAGTAAGGGTTATTACTGTGCTAATGAAAGAAACTTTTGGTAGAACTCAGCACTAGAAAACAAAGTGAGAGACCTGCAACAGATGCTGGACCATACACATGATTCACATCGGAGGCAGATGAATGAAAAGGACAGGGAAGTGGCTGAGATGAGGCAAAAACTGCAGGAACAGTTGGAAGAATATGAACAATTGTTGGATGTGAAGCTTGCATTAGATATGGAAATAAATGCCTACAGGAAAATGCTGGAAGGTGAAGAACAAAGGTGAGCTGTATGGAACCTATGTATGTGTGTGTGGGGTGTTTTTTTTTTTTTTTTTTTTGAGAAGGCCATTATAAAGTGGGGATCTGTTTTAGAGGTAGTGCAGTGTGTGCCATGGTTTTAACTTTTAAAGCTGATCTCCAGGTATGATCTTTTTGCATACTTGCACTT
>NW_027507903.1:58897046-58932046 GCF_037356315.1 Lithobates pipiens
GGCTGCCTCCAATGCTGTAGCCACATTGTTCTCCTCTGGGTAGAACCACCAGTGTGCATGAACCAGCTGTGAGTCCATATAGTAAGTTTGGAGGCAAGGGAGCGCCAATCGCCCCCTCGAAAATTGGTAATTGTAATGTGCGTTTTGCTATCCTAGATACCCCTCCCCCAAATTTAGTAAGGATTATGTTGATTTCTTTGCATTTGCTTTTAGGAATGTATATTTGGGAGTTACTCAGAATATAATAGAAAACTAATCTCATAGTTTCTGAGTGAGGAACAACATATAATACACCATTTTATTAGGTGTGTGTTGTGTTTTTTTTTTTTTTTTTTTTTTTGTTTTTTGTGAGGCTAGTGACCCTTTAATGGGGGCTAGAAAAAACGTATACCACAAACCATTAAGTATTTTATTACAACATCAAAGTTAAATGATAAACTTGCATCCTATAAATGATACAAGCACCATTTTTCCAAAGGCTCTTGTCATGTGATATCAAGGGGCAGTTTATCCTGAGTATAGTACAAAAGCCGTTTATTTTGTGTCCTGGCTACTTTTGTCTGCAAAAGTTATAAAAAGGCTTATTTAGAGCTTGACAATAAAACCTGATGTACATCTAAATCAAATGCTTTCAGATATATACATACTGTAAAAAATAACAATGAACACAAGAGGGCAGCCAAACACTTCAGCATTAAGATGACAAGGAACAGAAAAGCTTAAAGTGGAGATCCACCCTGGGAAAAAAATAAATATATACATACAAATGCAACAAAAAACTTGTAAAAAAATAAATAAAATATATTTACTCACCAGAAATGCCTGTTGCTAGGCAGATCGTCCTAATTTGCCACTTCCTATTCTACGGTGATCTTCAGTCTTCTTCTCGTGTTGATTTCTGGGAAATTTGGGCGCGGTGTCTTCTGAGACCTGTGTGTGTCACAGAAGACAGCTGCCCATTCAGAAATCACTGGGGGACTCGCCCTCGCCGTAGGAAATTGGTAGTGACGCCGCAAGGCTCCACTGCCTGTTTCCCCCAGTGAGGATGGCGGCGCCGGCACACGATACGTGGGACGGATTGGCCGACATCGTGGGCGACCTGGACAGGTAAATGTCCTTCTTAAAAGTCAGCAGCTACAGTGTGTGGTGGTTTTTTTTTTATTTTTTTTTTTTTTTTTTTTTTCAGCGGAAATTCCAGCATAAATATTAATTTTAAAGACAGTTACAAACACTGTAGCTGCTGACTTAATAAGGCCACTTGCCTGTCCAAGGAGAACCCGAGACCGGTTCGTCCATCAGATTGGGTGCAAGCGCCGCCATTCCAACTAGGGGAAACAGGCAGTGGGAGCCTTCGATTTCCTACTGCACATGCGCGAGTCGTGATTTTCTGAACGGGCACTGTCTTCTTCTGTGACATACACAAGTCCCAGAAGGCAGCGGAGGAGAAGAGGAAATGGCGCCCTGGGGAGCTAGGACGGAAGTACACTCAATACTTCAGAAAAGGTAAGTAAGAGAAAAATAATAATTATCCAAATTGGGAGTGGTGGTCTTTCCTTTTAAGACAAAGTGAGTGGAAAGTGGGTGGAACTCTGCTTTTAAAGTGATTTGTAAATGATCACCTTGTAAAACAACCCATTTAGTTTAAAATCGAAATGAATGGCAAAACATTTTTGTATAGATGGGGGGGGGGGGGGGGGGGGGGTGTTTCTAATTTTGTTTTTATTTAAGTGATCACATTCCTTCTGATCTCAGCTCCATACGAACTGGAGGGAAGAGGAGCAGCAGCACACTCAGCTTCCTAGTAAATGACTGTGCAGCAGTGGTGTGTTAGGACAAGTCTGATCATTGGAGAGCCGACTGAGTTCCAAGCAGAGCTAGAGAATTGACCACAATGAGCTCTCCAGGTTAGTGAGGTCAATTTTTAATAGGACTGGCAGGAACACCAGGTATTTTACATAAAGAAAGCAATACAAAGAGAACAGGAGACTTTCTCATACAAGTACATGGTACAGCAGGCACATATCAGGAATATGAAATGTTGGGGGAACAAATGCTTTATTGTTCTAGCTTCAAGAATGAAGAAGCTGATCTATAAAACAAACCAACAAAGGTTTTCATCACCACATATATATAGGGAGCGATGAAATGGTAAAGGGTTATACAATTAATGTGGCTCCAAAGCAAATCAATCTCACTGTAATATAACTCCATTAAGGGTAGACTTCACTGCAAAGCAAAACTCCTCCCCAATTATGTATGTACCCAAATTCACTCCAAACAGACTTGTTTAATTAACTATATACCTACGCTACAAATATTACATTAGCGATTACCAAGCACATCTTAGCCTTTTCCCGCCCACTGTTTAACCTACCATAAATGCTCTTCTGTTCATAGAGTGGTAATTCAAGTAACACCCACCAAGCATATATGAAGTTGGGGGAAAAAAAATCTAGCTCCAAATAATAATAATAAAAAAAAAAAAAATCAAACTCACTCTGACTTGCTAAGTGTGGGCATCCTCTGGCAAGATGGTCTCCGGAGGGCTGTACTACTTATACCCTTCCCATCTCATGGCCATAATGATGTAATCATGGGGTGCCCATGCAGTGGCACCACCCAAACCCCACCTTCTGTAGTCGCTCCACAACCAAAAGACTCTTTCTGGGGGGCATGGTCTGACGAGGCATGTGAGCAGACCTGCTACACGGAGCTCGCACTGGTGATCCTGTAAAAAATTCTTTCCTCGCAAGCGATTCTACCTAGATTTTGCCGCAAACTCTACCTGCTGACACCCTGACTCATCCGGACCCGAGGGCTACCCGAACTGAGCCCATTCTGACCCAGGAGAACAGTGGAGACGTCGAGGCGCCCCCAAGCTGGCCAAGATGGCACCTGGCAGTCACAGCCTCCTAAAGCACCATGAGGCATGGAGAAGAAAACCAAGTGGGGTGGGGGGGGGGGCGGCTAAGTTAAACCCCCGAAGCCCAAAGAGCAGACCAGGGATATTCTTTACTATACCCAGAAGCTGTCTGGTAATGCTGACTCATCCTTGAATGCTTCTCAGTGACACACTCACACTCCCCTGAGCCTGCAGACAGGGAGGACGCAGGCCTGCTAGATGACAGTGCCATTAGACTCTCATAATTACCCTATGCCTGATATTTGATCTACCTTCAGAGGACAGTGCTCAACCAACGCTTGGTGAAATCCTGCATGCAGTCCACAAGTGCACTGCTTCTGTGGATGACCTGAAAGAGAAGTTTGGAGGGCTGAGGGGAAACTGTCTCTCCTCTGTCAAGACCTCCAGAAGATCAGGGAAAGAACCACTGCAGTGGAGGGCAGGGTGGGTGATGTGGAAGAGATCATTTGCATCCCTCTGACTAAGGATGTTAGAATGGCTACTCAGCAGACATTCCAAGCGCTTAACAAGATGACATTGAGAACCATCTGAGATGCAATAATGTTCACATAGTGGGGCTCCCAGAAAAGGTGGAAGGTAGGGACCTCACAGCATTTGTTGAAGGTTGGCTGCAGGATGTTTGGCAAAGAAGCCTTCCTATCTACGCTGTAAAAAGGGCACACAGGGTACCCCCAAGACCCCTCCCACCTGGCAACCCTCCCTCAACGGTACTAGCCAAGCTTCTGAATTACAAGGATCAGGAGGTAATGCTGCTCCTGGCCAGAGAAAAGGGGGACATTCACTACGATGAGCCAAAATCTTGTTCTACCCGTATTTCTCCTCAGGTGCTACACAGACAAACTAAATTTGTGGAGTCAATAAGAGCTTACAAAGGCTACAGTTATCCTATGCTAGGTTATTCCCAGCCAAACTGAGGGTAACAGCCAGAGGTCAGAATCGGTTCTTTGAAAGCGCACAAGATGCAGCAGTTTGGCTGAATCAAAATCAGCAAGAGCTCCGCCGCCGCAGATCCGAGAGATGGTCCAGGATGAGCCATGCTAGGAAATGCAAGGAACGGGGGAATGTCGGGCGCTAAGTCCCTTTTTTTTTTATACAGGTTTCCTTTTACAGAGGAACTATTCCTGCAATCTATATACACAGCGAGTGACGAGACGCTTTCCACTTTTTTGATGGTTCTGCTTATATCAGCCTACTCTGGACATGTTACTGTGTTGGTTGCTTGTGAACCATCTGTGGTCATGGATTACATGGCCTTTTTTGGTGCCCGGTTGGCACGAGAAGATATGATGGAACGTATACCCTACAACGCCTGGGGAAGCTTTAGCTATGTCCGAATGACCATGGCTGTATCCCAAGATATCTTTTGCATCAGTTTGTGTTTGTTCTTCATCTCATATATGCCTCGCAGTTGCACGACATTGACTGACTGACTGCCACCTATTCACAATGGTTTTTCCAACTTACAGCCCTCTTGAGGGGCATGCTCTGCTTTAATGCATTTTTTGCTGACTACTCCAGGTTATTGATGTGCCCAGACTGGTTGAGTAACAAGGGGGGCCCTGTTGGCATCAATGGTCCCCTAATCAGTATATATCTGAGTATGCAATGTCATCCACACCCATTGTGTCTTGGAATGTCCAGCAATGTGCCCAACCAAAACCTTCATTCTATCCCCCGCCTGTCCGGCGCTAGCAATACTACCGTGAGTACCTGAATGTGACAGCTTGCAGCTTTACAGCCAGGTGTGCATTTCTCACTGCGTGGTCCTGAATGGCCAGGCAATCTTCTGGGACCTGTGATGTGTCCCAGAAAATTGCAGGGAGGGACCTGAGCAAAAGTGGGAGCTGGGTACCTGTCCAAAACTAGGTAATCCAGGGGCAGCTGGTGGGCTATATGCTCCGGGGCACGCATGACCAGGCTACTGATGTCTGTCAGTGTGCCGTGGCCGGCAGTCACCCCGTGCTGCTTGGGTGATGGGTCTGTCTGTGGAATGCTTCCAGCCCCTGCAGGAGGGGCAAGTATGGTTCCACCTGTCTGCAGGATGGAGTCCCTGGGAGGTTGACTAGGTCTCTCACTCTCTCCCCGTCCCTTCCCTCTTCCCCCATTCTATGGGCACATGGGGGTGCATGTACCTGCCTGGGGGGCTCTTGGTCCTGGCAGGGGGCTGTGTTGGGGGTGGGGGCCACGGTGGGTGTTTGTGCTGTGTGAGACATGTGGGGAGGCCGCTGCATGCTCCGGGGCCTTCTTCTTTTTCTTCTCCTTCTCCTTCTCTTTTTTTTTTTTTTTTTTATATCTACAGCCAGTGTGGGTCCCCCCCCCCCCTTCAGCCAGTTTCTTGTGTTCGGCAGCCATTTTCTTGGCACCCTCAGACGTTTTTGCTGAGGCGGCCATTTTCTAGTAGCCTCAGATAGTTTTGCCTCTAGCGCTGGGTGCTTATTTCCTTCTAGAACAGCACTCTTTTCACACAGATACCTTGTGGATGACGCAGGGGAGAGCAGACAGCAGAAGCACATCTGTTTTTTCTGGCATCCCTGGATATGAAGGACGCGTACTTGCATGTCTTGATATGCATCAAGCATCAGATGTTTCTGCAATGTTTGTGTGTGTGTGTGTGTGTTTGTGTTTTTTTTTTTTTTTTTTTTTTTTTTTTTTTTCTCTGGATTGTCAAATTCGAGTGAGCCAGCTAGTCAGGGAGGGACTCCCTGCTCTGGTGGCTGAGGTCGCCGGCTCTTCGGTCCGGGAAGTCATTCCTTCCTCTTCATTGGACGGTGATCACAACTGACGCCAGCCTGACGGGTTGGGGGGGGGTTTGGGGCAATCGGGCGGTCGGATTCGTTAATATCCACTATGTTGAGGGCACGGAAGTCATCTTCTCGGAAGATTTGGCATTGTACGTGGAGGAAATGGGGTGGCGTCCACCTACATAGTCTTCAGGATCCTGCTGTTTTTGCAGGAAGAGTGGATCAGAAACTTGCATTAAGCATCATTAAAGCGGGAGTCCACCGGGACTCCGCGTTTTTTTTTTTTTTTTTTTAAAAAGCCAGCAGCTACAAATACTGCAGCTGCTGACTTTTAAATAGTGACACTTACCTGTCCAGCGCGCCCGCGATGTCGGCACCCGAAGCCGATCGCTCGCTCGGCTGCCGGGTCCCGCCGCCATCTTGGGTATGGGAATCCAGGAAATGGAGCCTTTCGGCTTCATTTCCCGGTTCCCTACTGCGCATGCGCGAGCCGCGCGGCGCAATCCGGACGGTCCCCGCTGCCTCTGGGAGCTGTGTGTTTCCCAGCAGGCAGCGGGGCACTTGCTGAAGGGGCGGGCGCTTGTGGAACGGGGGCGTAACGTACGCCCCGTTCCGCAGAGAGCTAGCCCGGAAGTGGGTGCAGTTACCTGGATTATCCAGGTAACTGCACCCCCCTCCCCCCTGAAAGGTGCCGATTGTGGCGCCGGAGGGGGGGGGGGATTCCGATGAGCGGAGGTCCATTTTAGGGTGGACCTCCGCTTTAAGGGGCAGATATCAGCTTTGGCTGTCCTGCTTCCCTTTTTTTATTTTTATTTATTTATTTTCCAGCTTCCCTTGGCGACTCATTCATTGGTGAGTACGTTTTGTTCCGGGGGTTTCGACATGTGACCCCTCCGGTTGTTTCAGCCTTTCATTTAAATGAGGACATTGTGCTTCCCGTCCTTATGTCCTCGGCTGTCACACCCCAAAGAGGTGTCTTTGCATTCCTTGGATGTGGCCTGGGCTCTGCGGGTGTATCTGTCCTTTTTGGAGGACGGACTCACTGTTGTATCGGTGGCTGGTCCGAAAAAGAGACTGGCAGTCCCATCAGCCACCATCTTTCAGTGGATCAGACAGATTGTAGTTCAGGCTTATGCTATAAGGGGACAGGCGCCTCCCTTTCCTGTCACAGTGCATTCTACCAGGGCAATTGGTGTCTCTTGGGCTTTCTGACATCAAGCGTCCATTTCCCAGGTGTGTAAAGCGGCGACCTGGTCGTCCGTTCACACTTTCACTAAATTTTACAAGGTTGATGTGAGCGCATCTTCAGATGCTTGCTTCAGCTGCAAAGTTTTTTGCAGGTGGCTGTTTAAGGTTGCAACTCCTCCATTGAGGAGCTCTGGTTGTTATGGTTGGAGTTGTTGTTTGCTGTTCCCACCCCTCGCTTCTTTGACGCTGCTTGGGGATGACCCTAAGGTCAAAAAGAGCTTCTGTATCCACCAATGAATGATAAAGAAAATAAGATATTTGTACTCGCTGTAAAATCCTTTTCTCTGAAGTTCATTGACGAACACAGCACCCCCCCTTATGTCTGTACTGCTTTTGACAAACAGATGCTGGATGCAGTGTGAGGGGGTTATAGCCAGTAGGACTGCCCCTGGGCGGTACTGTGCAACTTTCTGCCTAGTCCTCCCCTCTCCTAAAGGGGCGATATAACCCTAAGGTCAAGAAGAGCTGCTGTGTCCATCAATGAACTTCAAAGTAAATGATTTGAGTACAAAAATCCTATTTTATACAGAGCACTGGCATCCCCAATCCTGGACTCCAGCAGGAGACCATCACACACCCAACACGGGGGATCCTCTACCTCTGATTTTCCTCCCCTGCAGGACTCCATGATAACCATCTTAACACGCTCCCTTTTGATTCTGCCATCCTTCAGTTCCCCTCTCAAGACTCATCTGGGCCTTCCATTCTCTATCCATGGATTCCTCCATCCCCAGACTCTTCCATCCTCCCACTTTTTTATTTTTATATTTAAATTCATGGATTCTAGCATTCTTTCAGTTCCTACCCCTCCCCCATATCTTGGACTTCCATTTCCTTGTCCTGCTATATGCAGGGAGTGTCCTCCTTTTTTTTTTTTGCGCTTTTTTTTTTTTTTTCATTTTATATTAAAAAAATTCCAAAAAAAACCCCCAAAAACTTAAATGGAGTTATTCTAAAATGCTTGGGGTGTGTGTGTGTGTGTTGTGTTTTTTTTTTTAATGGAAACTATTGTCGGTAATCATGATGCATCGTGGAATCGAATCGTTGACTAGATAATCGTAAGACCAGTGAAGATGCTCACCTCTAGTATATACTGGAATATTTATTGTATACTAGTAATATCGGCAACTTATAGCAAGTCAGCAATATTGCGGTGGACAATTTGACACCACTTTGTGGGAACTAGTGACACTAATACAGTGATCGGTGCTAAAAATATGCATTGTCACTGTACTAATGAGACGGGCTGGGAAGGGGTTAAACATCTAGGGTGATCAAAGGGTTAAGTGTGTGTGTGTGTGTTTTACACTGTGGTGCTTTTACTAAGGGATGTGTTGGATTTTAGTCCCTTTTTTAGTTTGCAGGAAACAAAATTCAGCACATGCTCTGCTTTGTTTGATAGGCGGAGCTCTGTTCTGTCATTCTCACCAAACAGCAGGTTTTGGTGGACATCCACTGATCATAATCCATTGTGATTAATCAATGTGAATTTTTAAATGTCTTTTGGACTCTTCTGTAAATTATCTTGTTCTTGGTGTGTAACTTTGAAAATGTAATATAATGTGTATAATGAGAGAGAGAGAGAGAGAGAGAGAGAGAGAGAGACTGACTCTCTCTATCTATATTTATTGTTTTACAGAATTGTATTGGCTTTAATAAAACTATTTTGTTACACAGGATCGACCACTAAGTGGATGGACAGTTATAAGACAGCATAGAAGTCTTCCTGAGATTAGTTATAAACTTCCAGTGCGATACATCCTTAGAGCTGGCCAACGTGTTACAGTAAGTGCTAAATTAAGAGACCTAGTAATTCTGTGTTTTATGTGAACAGAGCTCTTTTATTTTTGCAGAATACAGGAATGCTATGTGCAAGTATTATACCTTAAAGGGTATAATGCCTTTAGAAGCAAGCCAGCAGTGGTAGAACCCTTATCTGTCGTCATTTTGTTGCCTTTTTAAAGGGGTCCTAAAGGCTTTTTACCTTTGTGAATTCTATGCATGAAGGTGATAAGGTAATTCCGTGTGCAGCGGGCCCCTCGATCCTTACCTGAGCTCCCTCTGATCCAGCGACGTTCACAATGGCCTCAGCTGTCCTGGGACTCTCCCACCTCATTGGCTGAGAGAGCAATGGGAGCTCATTGGCTCCCACTGTTTTCAATCACAGCCAGTGAGCCAATTTTGAAGAGAGTGGGGGGGGGGGGGGGGGCGCAGTGTGGGTAAGGAGATGGACCCCAAGCCCCCCCCCCCCCCCCCAACCCCCGGGTTCCAAGTGGCATGAAGTAGTAATTCTGCAAAATCTTCAATCAAACATGGAACGTGTACTTTGCCTGATGCTCCATTTAAGCCCCGTTCACATTGACTGTGGCTTTGAAATTGTGTGATTTTAAAGCCGCTTGTCAGTGCGACTTGGAAGACATCTTTGCACACAGATGTCTATTCAAGTTGTAATCATCAAAAGTAGTGCAGGAACTACTTTCGCAAATTGGTGCAGCACTGCAAAGTCGGTGTTGCACCGTTTTTTGAACAGTGTGAATGGCAGCAATAGGGTGCAACTTGTCATGCATTTTGACCCCAAATAGCATGAAAAGCTACTCCAATGTGAACAGGGGCTTAAGGAGATGTAGGGCCAAGGGTCTTTTGCACTCCTGTTACCTGTATTCAGCTGATAATGGGTTAAGTCCACTGTCAGGTGACTTCACTCAGCTGGTCCAAACTCTGAAGAGATCCATTTAATGTTGGGATCTACCCAGATGCCTGAGCCAGCCGCTCCGGCCCCCTTAATGGCCCAGTTCTCCAGTGAGTGCTGGAGGGGCGGATTAGAGAACCACTGACAGTCTCCAGCTCGCCAAAAACTGAACTATCTGCAGTTTTTGATTTCTCATCTGTGTAGTGCCAGAGGAGGACAGATGCAGCATCCACCTAGGTGAGTATGTATGTGTTTTTTCTGCTTTTAAAGTGGGAGTAGACTCCCTTGGCTGACTTTTACCTAATAGGTAAGTCTATAATGAGGCTTAAATAAAGGTAGAGCTGCACGATTAATTGATTAAAGAACATCTGGATGCACCCCCCCCCCTCCCCCACACAATCTTAATTCAGCATTTCCACAATTCGTGTTTAACAAGTGCAGAGTCGTGCTCAGAGCTGTCAAAAAAAAAACAAAAAAAAACGCACCCATAGTTTATCACAACAGCGCTTAGATAAAAAGAAACATTATACAATGTTGGTACTTTTAGATCAAAGGTATGAACTTCGGTCTGCAAATGAGGGCAGTTTAACCACCTAAAGACTAATCCTTGTTGCTTACAAGTTAAAATCTGTATTTTTTTGCTGGAAAATTACTTAGAACCCACAGACATTGAAATATTACTGTCAAAATCTTTGGTGAGAACCTCCTTCCCTTAGCCAGGGCATTGAAAATGGGTCGTGGATGGGTTTTGCAGCATGAGAACGACCCAAGGCAATACAAGAGTAGCACAAGAAGCACATTGAGGTCTTGAGTGGGCTAGCCAGTCTCCAGACCTTAATCCCATAGAAAATATGTGGTGGGAGCCGAAGGTTCAATTTGCCAAATGTCAACCTCGAAACCCTAATGACTTTTGAGAGGATCTGCAAAGAGTGGGACAAAATCCCTTCTGAGATGCGTGCAAACCTGGTGGCCAACAACAAACGTCTGACCTCTGTGACTGCCAACAAGGGTTTCTCTACAAAGTTCTGTTTTGCAAAGGGGTCAAATAACAATTTCACTCATTAAAATGCAAATCAATTTAGAACATTTTTTTTTTTTTTTTTAAATGTGTTTTTCTGATGAGTTTGTTGTTGTTGTTCTCTCACTGTTACAATAATCCTACCATTAAAATTATAGCCTGATCATTTCATTGTCGGTGGGAAAACTTACAGAAATCATCGGGGTTGCCAATAAATGATATAAAAGTCCTAAAGTAGCGAATATTTATGCAAGGCAAAATTGAATCCACTTATTCCTTTCACACATGTGTATTAATGATGCATGCTTTTTTTTTTTTTCAATTTACAGTACTCCATTTAATTGATGTGCTCCACCACCTAATGTAAGGGTGACCACTCACCTGATAGCTTTGGGCCACCAAGACCCTCACCGCTTAAATAGTTAATCCTAAACTTGGTGTATGCTTGGCGTCCACTTCCTTTGCTCTTATGTCCAATGTCACTATCAGGGATATCCCAGCATGAGAGGACAAAAGCACAATAATTGTGCAATACTTTTTATTAAAAGATGGCTAATTAAACTACTTTCTGATGATGCCTTCTGGTGAAATACATTGAGGTCTGACTAGTGCCAAAACTTCTGAGTCCTTTACTGACGTCTTGGGCTCAAGTGAGGATTGTAAACCACCAGATTTTATACAGTGGGTGCTGCTCCATGGCACACGGACATGTGAGTGTACTGGCACATGTTTTTCAGTTGGCTATCTTTTTTAATAAACCTATTGCACGATAATTGCATTATTCTCATTCTGATATATCCCTGCTGGTGACATTGGACCTAAGAGCAAAGGAAGTGGACGCCAAGTATACACCAAGCTTAGGATCAACTATTTAAGTGGTGAGGGTCCTAGTGGTCCATCAGCGATCTTATTCGTATAAAAAAAATTTTTTCGGTGTTCCTAACTCAGTTGGACTAGATTTTGTATTTTTTTTTTTTTTTTTTTTTATTTTTTTTTTTTTTGGATGTCTTAATGGTTTCATTTTCTGTGTCCACGGTGGACTAGAAATTGAAAATAGGATTTTTGTACTCACTGCTAATTCCTTTTCTTGAAGTCTTTTGAGCTGCCACCCCTCCATTCTGTAGCAAAACTATGATCCTAAACTGAGGCATACTGCTAGTAATGGGGATATACCATCGGATGGCCCACAGTTGTGTGTCCCCCCCCCCCCCCCCCCCCCTGTTATAGTGCAGGCTGTGTATGCTCTGCAGCCTGTGCTTAGAACTGCCAGACTTAAGCAGCATTTAACTATGTTCTATATGACTGTTTACTGCACAGACAAGCATCATAAATGTTACTTGTTTTTAACACAGTGTTAAGGGTACCGTTTTGCATTTACGTGTCATGTTGTGATAACAGATTTGGGCTGCTGATGCTGGAGCTTTACACAGTCCTCCCACTGACCTGGTCTGGAAATCCCAAAAGTCCTGGGGAACAGAGGATGATGTCAAACTAACTCTCCTGGATTCTACCAGAGAGGTGAGGGGTGTGTGTGTGTGTGTGTGTGTGTGTGTTTTTTTTATTTTTTATTTTTCCCCTCGCCTGAACCCTTCATTTACATTTATTACTGAATATAGTGTATCTTTTGAAGCTTACCTTTTGTAATCGACGCTGTTTTTCAGTTTTTTAATTTTCAAGATGAGAATTATTTAGTTTTCCCATGCAGATCATTTCTTACATGGGTGTACTTCCCATTTCCCATCATAGAGGTTTGTAATGTAAGGGGCCTGACAATGCTAATTTACCTTTTGTTCTCTTAAGGTGGATTTAAAGTGAACAGCCTCAGATGAGACACAGAGATGAAACAAATCTCCCTACATATGGGCTGTCTTCAACTTTCTACTGTTTTAGAAAGTGAACATGGTGTTAGAATTATCTATTCCTGTTTCAATACTGGGCGTGGATTCTTGGCATATACTGTGTGACAGCTGATTGGAGGAAAGGAACACCACCCCCCCCCCCCCCCCCCCCCCTCTGCATAGGCAGAGTAATGAAAAAAATCTGCAGAGCTGTGCTGTGAATAGACCAGCTGTCTGCTAATCTATTTCTATGCACCATCACCGATACAAACTTCAGGCTGGTTTTAGCTTAGTTGTCAGAAGTTATCATGCTGATAACAGAAGAACCGGGCAGCAGAAACACACGAGACTGAGATAAGTAAACACTACAGATATCTGTGCCCAGGTCAAATTTTATGAATAGGGTTTACATCCACTTTGATTTTTCCTTTTTCTTTTGTGCAGGTCTGTAGTTGCTGAAAGTACATTTGTACACAAGTGCATTGTTAAGGTGGTTCTAAAGGCTCAAGGTTTTTTACCTTCATGCAAAATGCAGCATCCCCCTCCAATACTTGCCTGAGCCCCATTGTGAGCCAGTGATGTGCACATGAGCCTTGGCTCTCTCGCTCCTCATTGACTGAGACTGTAGCAGGAGCCATTGGCCCAGTACTAATGATCAGGACCCAGAACTCCCCATCCCGAGTCACCTAATCTCTGTGATAGCCAATCGGAGGCTATCACTGTGATCAGTCACTGAATGCCAGCCGCATGTTCTCGTTAATGCTTGCACACTCCCTATGATTTGCCTCCTTTCCTCTTTTTCTTTTTTTTTTTTTTTTTTTTTAACTTTAGGTACCAAAGTTAACATAGTATAGTTTTCTGTAGTTCAGGGGCAGAGCTGAGCAAGGCTGATGAAACTCATTGACATTTCATTGTGACAGAGGCACATGCCCCACAGCTTATTTAAGCTATGTATGCTAAGCATGCGGTGCTTCCTGAAGACAGCTGTAGGACACAGAGCAGGCACTTGCAGAGGTTCATTTCTCCTTACCCGGGTCACATGAGTCACCAGGTGTTTGGCAGGCTAAAGGTGCTTAGCAGAATTGTTGCATAGGGGCTTGGTGACAAGAAGATATTCAGTAGGTGTCTGCCTCTCAATCACAGATGCTTTTGATCCTGACTCTTAATGAAATGGTTCGTTCTGCCTTTAAGTTGCCTCTTACAGAGGTTACTGAGCCTCCCTGGTCCTCTTTGGGATCCTTGAGGCCTCTTCAGGCCACACAGGCTTTCCCCTTACACCCTCTGTTGGAACAGGTGGTATATGCTGATTGGGAACATCCTGACAGGATTTTTGTTCCTCCTAAGAGGAGATTTTCTTTTATATCCCATTAATGGAAAGTTTAACAAGTGGTGCATGCCAGCCATAGATGCAGCAGTCTCTTCCTTAAACAAGTACTTGACTTGTTTGGTAGAGTAACGTACAGGGCTTGAAAGACCCTGTTGACAAGAAATTGCCGTCATTATTAAAGGCTTCCTTTTCTTTGGCCAGTTCAGCTATTCAGCCAGCTGTTGCAGCAATTGGTATCTGCCAGTCCATAAAGGATCAGATCAGACTGCCTAACCAGGAGGATGATCTGCCTGAAAAGAATGCAGATATTCCTCAAGCTGTGTTTTGCTGTTGACACCTTAACCACTTGCCGAGCGCCGCACGATGATGTACGTCCTATTTTTGAAGAGAGATATCTCGGTAACGGCAGCAGCTGCTGTCACAGTCGAGATATCCATCTCTTCAGGCGGCGGTCGGCTCTACGATAACGATGGTCTCCGACGGATTCGCCGCGAGATCACCGCTATCGGCAGCGGGAGAGGTGCCACCACCCCCTCCCGCCGCCCTCCCGCACCTTCCGCCCCTTACCGGAGCATTCGGTAGCGGCGGAGGCGATCGGGTCCTTTCGTCTGCTGGGCATAGAGACAAGTGAGGCTAAGATGGCCCCCCACTCGTCTCTATACCATAGGAGGGCAGAAGCGACGTCAAAACGTCACTTCCGCCCATACCTCTTAAAGGTATATATATTATTTTTTTTTTTTACATGTCAGATTTTCATTTTTTATTTATTTTATTTTTTTTGCTGCATTTTAGCCCAAATATGAGATCTGAGGACTTTTTGACCCCAGATCTCATATTTAAGAGGACCTGTCATGCTTTTTTCTATTGCAAGGGATGTTTACATTCCTTGTAATAGGAATAAAAGTGATCCATTTTTTTTTTTTTTTTAAACGGTGTAAAAATAAATAAAATCAATTAAAATCAATAAGAAAAAACAAAAATTTTTTTTTAAAAACACCCCGTCACGACGAGCTTGCGCACAGAAGCGAGCGCATACGTGAGTAGCGCCCGCATATGAAAACAGTGGTCAAACCACACATGTGAGGTATCGCCGCGATCGGTAGAGCGAGAACATTAATTCTAGCCCTAGACCTCCACTGTAACGCAAAAAATGCAACCTGTAGAATTTTTTAAATGTCGCTTATGGAGATTTTTGAGGCTAAAAGTTTGACGCCATTCCACGAGCGGGCGCAATTTTGAAGCGTGACATGTTGGGTATCAATTTACTCGGCGTACCATTATCTTTCACGATATAAAAAAAAATTGGGCTAATTTTACTGTTGTCTTATTTTATTATTCAAAAAAGTGAATTTTTTCCCAAAAAAGTGCGCTTGTAAGACCGCTGCGCAAATACGGTGTGAAAAAAAGTATTTCAATGACCGCCATTTTATTCTCTAGGGTGTTAGAAAAAAACAATATAAAATGTTTGGGGGTTCTAAGTAATTTTCTAGCAAAAAAACTGTTTTAAAAATGTAAACACCAAGTCTGAAAAAGAGGCCTGGTCCTTAAGTGGTTAAAGGTTTCAATACAGCAGGTTTCTCGTTTGGCTCTCTTGTCTGTACATATGCGCAGGTTTTTGTGACTTAAGAACTGGTCAGCCAAGCTTTTTTGTAAGAAGTTGTTGACAGGTTTCCCCTTCAACGGGGAATGTTTATTTGGCGATCATTTTGGACAAACGTATCCAAAAGATTTCTGGAGGGAAGAGTGCTCTACTTCCTGTGAAGAAAAGCATCGGCGTCCCTCGTTTAAAACCTCAGGGCCTGCTTCCTCAAATGTCCCAGCACCAAGGCAGTTGCACCGCCAACAGGGAGCTAGGGCCAAGTCCAGAAAAAGCCCTGGGTCCAAAATTCTTCTAAACCCAACACCAAGCCCTTCCTTTGAGTGGATGCCCCCACTCCATTGGGTGGGAGCAAGCCTGCTGTACTTTGTGAACATTTGGAGAACAATGGTTCAGGACGAGTGGGTCACCTCAACTATATCTTGCGGTTACAAGCTTGAGTTGCGGGGGCCTCCCCCCCCTCCAGAGGTTTTTAACATCCAGCATTCCCTCGGATCCTCCAAAAAGATTTATTGCTTTAGGCACTAGATCATATAGTGCATCAAGGAGAGTTTGTAGAGGTTCCTGTACCTGAAGGGGGCATGGGGTTTTACTCTAACCTATTTACGGCTCAAAAACCAAACTGGGACACAAGGCCCATTTTGAACCTAAGCTCCCTGAACCAGTATCTACTGATCCCTGGGTGTTCACAAAGATCCTAGCACCAGTACTGGGTCTTTAAGGGCCCAAGGAATCCTGGAGCTCAGATATCTGGATGACCTCCTGCTCGGAGATCACTCGCTACAGGCTTTAGAACAGAGCATAACATGTTTGAGCTGGTCTCAAGGTTGACTTTTCGATATTTATGATCCAGCCTAAGCTTTCCAAAGTCTGCATTATTTAGGTCTGATCCTAGATATGGCTAAAGCAAGAGTATTCTTGCTACCCGCAAGGATCTGTGCCCTGAAGGATCAGGTGCGGCAGATAAGGGGAACCAGACAACCCTCCATTCAGCTATGTATGAGTCTTCTAGGGAGGATGGTATCCTCCTTCGAGGCGGAGCCCTATGCCCAGTTCCATTCCAGGCCTCTACAACAAGACATCTTGTTGGCTTGGAACAGGAGAGGACAAGCCCTGGATTATCCAATGGTCTTATCTCCTCTGGCACACTTAAGCCTAAACTGGTGGTTGCAGGATCAGAACCTGCAAAAGGCAAGATCCTTCCTCCCTCCCGTTAACTTTGTAAAGTACTGGGGAAATATTCAAAGACAGACCAGATCCTGCTCATCAATGTCCTAGAATTACTGACAGTACGTTTAGCCCTACGGTCCTGGAAGGCAGAGGTTCAGTCCGACAATGCCACTGCAGTGGCCTATATAAACCACCAAGGCGATACCAGAAGTCGTTTAGCTCTGAAGGAGGTGAAACGCATACTAGCCTTCTTTCGGCAGTCCATATCCCGGTAGTAGAAAACTGTAAGGCAGATTATCTCAGCCCCCAGCAGATCTGCCCAGGGAAATGGTCCCTACACCCAGGGGTGTTCCAGGAAATTTGCCAATGTTTGGGTTGGCCAGAGGTTGACCTATTGGCATCCAAATTCAACAAGCTACAGCAGTTGCAAGGCAATATATTCACCCTCTTGGTATTTTTCGTGTTTTGTTGCCGCACAACCTGGAATTAACATGGATTGTTTGAGGGTTTGCATAATTTAATTTACATAACATGCCCACAACTTTGAAGGTGTGTGTGTGTATGGTGTTTGTTTTTTTGTTTTGTTTTTATTGTGAAGCAAGCAACAAATAGGACAAAACAGTCAATGCGCAGAACTATTCACCCCCCTAAAGTCAATACTTTGTAGAGCCACCTTTTTCAGCTATCTTAGATCCAAGTCGCTTTGGGTAAGTCTCTATGAGCTTGCCACCTCCTTCCACTGTGATTTTTGCCCATTCCTCCTTGCAAAACTGGTCCAGCTCCTTCAAGTTGGGTGGTTTGCACTTATGAACAGCACTCTTTAAGTCTGACCACAGATTTTCTATTGGATTGAGGTCTGAGCTTTGACTAGGCCATTCCAACACATTTACATGTTTCCCCTATTTAACCCACTCAAGTGTTGCATTAGCAGTGTGTTTGGGGGTCATTGTCCTGCCGGAAGGTGAACCTCCATCCTAGCCTCAAATCGCACACAGAGTGGTATAGATTTTGCGCAAGAATATCCCTGTATTTAGCACCATCCATCTTTCCCTCAACTCTGATCAGTTTCCCAGTCCTGGGTGCTGAAAAACATCCCCACAGCATGATGCTGCCACCATGTTGTGATGTATTGGGTTTGTGCCAGACATAGCATTTTCTTTGATGGCCAAAAAGTTCAGTTTTGGTCTCCTCACACTAGAGCACCTTCCTCAATACATTTTGGAAGTCTCCCACGTGCCTTTTCAAAACTCAATGTGCCATTTTTTTTTTGCTGAAAGTAATGGCTTTCTTCTGGCCATTCTCCCATAAAACCCAACTCTATGGAGCATACAGCTTATTGTCGTGCTATGTACAGTTCCTCCAATCTCTGCTGTGGAACTCTGCAGCTTCTCCAGGGTTACCTTAATACTCTGTGCTGTCTCTTGGATTAATGCCCTCCTTGCCTGATCCGTGAATTTTGGTGTGCGGCCGTCTCCTGTCAGGTTTGATGTTGTGCCATGTTCTTTCCATTTGGTTATGATAGATTTGATGGTGCTACTAGGGATCATCAAAGATTTTGATTTTTTTTTTTTTTTTTTTTTTTTTTTTAATAACCTAACCCTGACTTGTACTTCTCAACATTGTCCCTTGTTTGGAGAGTTCCTTGGTCATGGCACTGTTTGGTTAGTGGTACTTATTAGTGCTTAGGTGTTGCAGCCTCTGGGGCCTTTCAAAAAGGTGTTTATATGTAATGACAGATCATGTGACACTTAGAGTGCACACAGGTGGACGTTAGTGAAATGATTGTGACTTCTGAAGGTAATTGGTTGCACCAGAGCTTTTTATGGGCTTCATAACAAAGGGGGTATATACACACACACACACACACACACACACACACACACACACACACACACACACACACACACACACACACACACACACACACACACACACACACACACACACACACTCTGATCCATCACATATAGTTCACATGAGAAAATCTTAACGAAATGGGTAAAAAAGCCATGGGGGTGAATACTTTTGCAAGGCACTGTATATATTGATCCAGCGCAGAGGTACTATAGGGCGGACCTTAAGTGATTTGCTTCTGTGGTGTGTGTTGTGTTTTTTTTTTTTTTTTTTTTCTTCTATATTGTACTTGTTGACAATAACCTAAACTGCATGGAGATATCCATGAGTGCAGTGATTGGGGTACTAGTTCATGCATGTTACTTCCATTCAGCATTCGTATTGCATAACAAACACTTTTTTTTTTTTTTTTCTCCCAGGAGTGTGCTGAATTTACGATCATTAGAGTACAGAGAGAGGAAGGAGAGACAGATGATGAACTTTTGGAAGAAGAGCTATCAGAGTTTCGTGTCAGGGTATGTATATGGTTTAATTTCATTTTTGGTAAGTTTTTTTTGTTTTGTTCTGGGAAGAAGAGATTTTAGTATGTTGTCTGACACACATTGCTGTTTCTGTTTGGTGATTCAGCCAAAACGAAAGAAAAAGAAATGTTGCTTAATGTCATGATGGCAGTGTCTGCAGGTGAGGTCTCTTGCATGGATCGTTCTCTGCATGCTGCCCCCTACTACATAATACCAGTATCGTGACTGTCATTCTTATTTCCTCATATACTAACAATCCTCTCATAGCTTGTAATTTTTTGCAATGTTCGACAACTGTTTCCCTGCTTTGTTCATGTGTTCTTGTTTACCTTTGCTCACATTCATGGATTTTTTTTTTTTTGCATCCATTAAAATGTAGGTGTTTATAACCTAATATGAAGGCAAACTACTTGGAGGTGCTTCATCCTTATTTTAATTTTTTTCGCCTAACATGTCTTAGGCTGGCCATAGACTGTTCGAATCTCGACCAGTTTAGCTGGGACTGGCCATGATTTTAAACCATTAATGGGCAGACTGAATGTACCAAGTTGATAGATCTGGGGCAACTGTCACTGCCAGGAGAGCACATGGATTACTGCTAGTGCTGGCAGTAATCGCATGCTAAAAATCAAACGTATTTCATTGTACCCAAGTTGATTGATGGATCGACTTAAGTACAATCAGCCTGCCCATACATGGATTGGATCTCGGCTGATCTATGCTCAACAGGCCAAGATCCGATCCATCTATGGCTGGCTTTAGCGACAGTGTTTTAGGTAGGACAAAAAAAAAACGATTGTTTCTTGGCCCTACTACGGGTACAAAGAACAAATCGCATGCACACATGTGGTATCACTGTGATTGTCAGGAGTAGGGAAATTTTATTTGTCTGGGTTTCGTTGGTGGTGGGTCATGGTAATGGCATAAAAATATAAGGCTAATGTTTAACCACTTAATAACCGCCCTATAGCCAAATGACGGCTACAGGGCGGTTTCTTAACTCTGGGAGGCCGTCATATGACGTCCTCCCAGAATTCCGCTCTCGCGCGCCCCCTGGGGCGCGCACTCGAGAGCATCCGTGACCGCCGGGTCCACAGGACCCGGCGCATCACGGATCACGGTAAACGGCCGCTCATAGCGGGCGTTTACCACGTGAACGCTCCGTCAAATGACGGAGTGATCACTTGTAAACAAACCGGCGTCATGTTATGACGCCGGTTCCTCCCTCCCCCTCTCTGTACCGATCGGAACAGCGGAGGGGGAAGAGATCGGTGTCAGCAGCGATGTGGGCTGCATCTGCAGTGCCCACATCGCTGCTCACCAAAAATTAACCCCTGAATACTCTGCAAATACCCTGCAACGCTCTGCAACACCCGCCAATACCCTGCAACACTCTGCAACACCCGCCAATACCCTGCAACACTCTGCAATGCTCTGCAACGCCATACTCTGAGATACCCAGCCATAGTCGGTGATACCCTGCAATACCCAGCCATAGACACCCCCCCCCCCCCCTCCCGCCGCCCTCCGGTGCTTCTACCGACTCGCCAATACGATCAAATCCAGAATCCTTTTTTTTTTCTTTTTTTTTTTTTTTTTTTTCAGGCTTCCCAGCTTAGAGATGAGATGCGGGGTCTTATTGACCCCATATCTCACTGTAAAGAGGACCTGTCATGCCATATTCCTATTACAAGGGATGTTTACATTCCTTGTAATAGGAATAAAAGTGATCAAAAAATTTATTTTTGGGGAAAAAAATGTCAAAATAAAGTAAAATGAACAATAAAATATTTTTTTTTTTTTTAAAGCGCCCCTGTCCCCATGTGCTTGCATGCAGAAGCAAACGCATATGTAAGTCCCGCCCACATATGAAAACGGTGTTCAAACCACACATGTGAGGTATCGCTGCGAACGTTAGAGCGAGAGCAAAAATTCTAGCCCTAGACCTCCTCTAACTCAAAACATATAACCAGTAAAAAAAAAATTAAATCGTCGCCTATGGGGATTTTTAAGTAGCGACGTTTGGCGCCATTCCATGAGCCTGTGCAATTTTGAAGAGTGACATGTTGGGTATCGATTTACTCTGTGTAACTTCATCTTTCACATTATGCAAAAATTGGGCTAACTTTACTGTTTTTTTTTTTGTTTTAAGCACAAAACTGTTTTTTTCCCAAAAAAAAAGCATTCGAAAAATTGTTGCGCAAATACCGTGCGAGATAAAAAGTTGCAACGACCACCATTGTATTCTCCAGGGTGTTTGCTAAAAAAACATATATAATGTTTTGGGATTCTATGTAATTTTCTAGCAAATAAATGATGATTTTTACATGTAGGAGAGAAATGTCAGAATTGTCCTGGGTGCTCCAGAACACCTGATGGCGCTCCCTGCATGTTGGGCCTCTGTATGTGGCCACACTGTGTAAAAGTCTCACGCATGTGGTATCACGGTACTCGGGAGTAATAGCAGAATGTGTTTTGGGGTGTAATTTGTGGTATGCATATGCTGTGTGAGAAATAAACTGATAATATGACAATTTTGTGAAAAAAAAATAAAAAGTAAAAAAAAATCTTGATTTTGCAAAGAATTGTGGGGAAAAAATGACAACTTCAAAAAACTCATCATGCCTCTTACTAAATACATTGGAATGTCTTCTTTCCAAAAAGGGGTCATTTGGGGGGTAGTTGTACTTTTCTGGCATGTTAGGGTCTCAAGAATTAGGCCGTCAGTACTTCAGGTGTGATCAATTTTCAGATATTGGCACCACAGCTTGTGGACTCTATAACTTTCACAAAGACCAAATAATATCCACCAATTTGTACTTATTTTTACCAAAGATATGTAGTGGTATAAATTTTGGCCAAAATTTATGAAGAAAAAATTACTAATCTGCTAAATTTTATAACAGAAATGAAGAAAAATTAATTTTTTTACAGAATTTTCTGTATTTTTTCTTTTATAGCACAAAAAATAAAAAACCCAGCAGTGATTAAATACCACCAAAAGAAAGCTCCATTTGTGTGAAAAGAAGGACAAAAATTTCATATAGGTCCAGTGTTGCATGACTGAGTAATTGCCATTCAAAATGTGAGAGCACCGAAGGCTGAAAATTGGTCTGGTTATTAAGGGTGTTTAAGTGCCCAGTGGTTAAAAGATTGGGTGTGCTTGTGGGGATATAGATGTAAATATAGATAGAGATTAATATTATACGTATATTATTTTTATACCTTTTCGGTCTTTTATATACAGAGTTGATGGGATGACCAGTTCACCTGTTGAAAATGGAAGGTGCCCAAGGTAATTTTAAAGAGTAACTCCACTTTTGTTAAGAAAAAACCTTCCCCTCTGGGTTATCTATTTGCATTGCAAGGATTTTAACAAACTTTGTTGCAGATTCTTTGTTATTTTGAAGGAATAGCTGTTTGGCTTTATCCGTGTGCTAAGTGAGTCCTCTATAGGAATGGTTTTATAATTAGGATTCAGCTGCTCCACCTGCAGGGCTCTAATGAGGTGGCAGGATCTGCATTCCTTTAGACGTGATTTCTCTTGTTGCAGGGGGTGCTCAAAATCTGACTTGTATCTTAGTGCAAATTTCAGTGAAAATCAGGGAGCCAATTGCACAAGCGGGAAATATCTGGCGGGTGTTCTGTACACCATCTGTGTACAGAAAGCCTACAGGTAGCCACAGTGCATTGCATTTTTGCATAAAATAACAGAGCTGAAGATCGAAAGGGAAAGGTTATTTTTAATAACATTCAATTACAATATTTGTGCTAATTTTTTTATTTATTTTTTCCCCCAGGAAAGTGGAGTTACCCTTTAACTTACACAGGCATATATACTTAATGATGGAAATAAAGATCAAGGATGACCTCCTATTTGAGTCACTATACAATTTGTATGGTGGGGAGGCTGGGGGGAGAGACCATGGCTGCGGATAACTCGGCACATAGACTGACCACAGTAATTGGGGCTCGGAAGCCTCAATTATTGTGGTCAGCAGAGGCAGAGGATATGAGAGCTGGTAGGATCACCAGGGTTTATTACAAGTTATGAAGAGAAGAATTGCACCGCACAAGCAATGTGCTACTATTCATGCCTTTAAAGGAACAGGATCTTAGTTTTTTTTTTTTTTTCTTGTATTCACCGACCGACACAGCTCCTCTCTGTAACTAAATGGGTTGTATAGCCTGCCATTAGGAGAAACTAGGCAAAATTGTTACAAAATACACAGAACTAATAATCCTGCTCCCAGCAGCTTCAGTTTTTATTTTGCCTAGCAAGGAGAATGACCTAGGAAACCCTGCGGGCCTCTCGGTCCATGTTTTTGCTGCTTTTTGCGCAAGATAGAAGATCTCAGGATCTTTCATCAACTGCCGGCTGGGTGACAGGCTGGTTAATGATATCCTTGTAGTCTCCCCATTCTGGCCATCGAGCGTGAGCAGGCCCCAGCTAAGGCTCGGCAGGCCACGACATGCCTCAGCTCCAGAGGTGGTCGTGAGCTTCAATGCTCCGGGGTATACGTATGACCGGGCTACTGATGTCTGGATCACAGTATACCGAGGCCAACAGCTACCCTGTAACTGCGAAGGAGTAGGTCTGTGATGGCATGTCTCCCCAGCTCTTCAGGACTGGTAAGTACGGCTCTCCCTGCTTCGGTGGGGTGAGCAGCTGGGCATTCCCTGGGGTGTCGATTTGGGGGCCACCTCACTGCCTTATCTTCTCTCCCAAGTCCCTCTCACCTGTGGGGGCTCTGTGCGGCTGGCGTTAGTCCTGGTCCAGGTCTGGGGGGTCCCAAAACAAGGTTTGTGGAGGTTGTTCTGACTGTTAGCAGGCAGCACGTTTTTATTTTTTTGCTCTGTCACCGCATGGTGCTGTTCCGGTAGCCATCTTGGATTTGGGAAAGCTATAAATTCCCCTGGAGAGCTTCAGCAGCCATTTTCTTTAGGATTCCTATTGATTACATTGATGGCCATTTTCTTAAAGCCTGAGCGCTTTTTTCGCTGCTGTCCTCTTGTGACAGCATTACATGTGCTTTCACTTGCTGATTCCTGTGTCCACTGTGTGTGCAGGACGCTGGATGGCTCTTTGCTGAACGCTGAAGCTGCTCTGCAGATCATTTCACCGCTGGTTGGAGCTGCTGCTGGCACAGTTTCTCCTCTCTGCAGCTGGGAACCTCCTAGGGACTACAGGCACTGCTGTGGCTATCACAGAACGCCCCAGGGTGGTGAGTCTAGCGCTAAGTAACCCCTCACCCCCCCACGCGGCGACAGCAGGAGGGTGGGACCTTCACTGTCCTAAGTCCCCTTGCAGGTGGCAGACAGGCTAGGGTCAGCATGGCTTCAGAAACTGGTGTTTCTTCCCCCGAAATCCAGGCTATAGCAACCGGGTTACCTGCAGTTAGCGCGGTGTGCATGGACACCCTGATGGCGATCCTTGACTCCTATGTTGCTAAGCTAGAGGCGGCATGTGACAGAAAAGGTGGACGTAAGAGGCACCTGCCCCCCCATCCTCTGGGGAGAGCTCTGATGCAGACTCGGGCCCTGCTGCGGCTGGAGACCCCTGCTCTGACCTATCAGACGTGGCTGACCAGGACTGTTCGGACAGTGAGGATGATTCCCTGTCCGGATGCGGGCGCGACAAGGTGCTTGTTGGAGCACTTATCACAGCTGTGCGTGATACCCTGAAGATTCAGGAGCCAGAGGATTCCTCTACTGATGTTCCAGTCCCTTTTGGGTCCCGCAAGCCAGCACGTTCACCTAAGTTGTTCCCATATTTGACTTATTTTGACAAATTCATCTACAGGGAATGGGGTCGCCCACAACGGACCTTTTCGGTCCCGTAAAATTTGGCGGTGCATTACCCCTTTGAGTAAAGCCTTCTCAAAAAGTGGTCGGCTCCTCCAGTCGTGGACCCCCCAGTATCTAGGTTAAATAAGTAACCACGATCCCGGTTGAGGGGACTCCTGCATTCAAGGATCCCACGGACAGGAAGGCTGAGGCAGTGGCTCGTTCCTTGTTTACGATTGTGGGGTCAGCCGCGCAACCTGTACTGGCATCCGCACTGGTGTCGCAGACACTGACTGAGTGGGCAAAACTTTTTCACCGTGATTTGGGAGAGCAGAATGTCTCCCCGATCTGCATAGAGCTAGCAGACCAGCATGGCCTTAAGTACATTTGTGACACGGTCCTGGATACTCTCCCCCTGTTATCCAGGGCTTCAGTGTCAGCTGTGGTGCTGGGGCACCTCATTTGGCTGAAATGCTGGTCTGCTGACCAGGCATCCAAGAAAGCCCTGACGGATCTTCCCTTCCTTGGTGACCGGCTCTTTCGAGCCTCGTTGGATGACATTATTAAGAATGCCACGGGTGGTAAGCGTACTCTACTCCCATAGGCCAGGAAGGCTAAGGAGCCACGCCGTAGGCAAGGGCCCTCTTTTTCCACTCACAAGCGACTTTTTCGTCCGCCCGGTGCTTCGGCAAAACGCCCCCAGCCCGACAGGACGCCCACAGACGGTCAGAAGCGTCCCTGGACCCGCAAGCCTGTGAACAAAAGTGCTACCGCATGAAGGTTTCCCCCCACCAGTTTGCAGCACGGTGGACCTCCCGGTTATCTGACCAATGGGTCTGCGTTCTGATTTCCACGGGCTACAAGATAGAGTTTCTCTCTTGGCCACCAAACGGATTCTTTCCCTCCAGCATACCCGTATCCCTGGCTCGCCGGGAGGCCCTGTGAGGGACTTGCTGAATCAGGGGGTGATTGTACCGGTTCCAGAATCGGAACGCATCCAGGGGTTCTACTCAAATCTGTTTGTAGTTCCCAAGAAGGAAGGGGTACATCCAATCTTGGACTTTAAGGCCCTCAATCACTTTGTGAAAGTGCAGAGGTTCAGAATGGAATCAGTTCGCTCAGTAGTCGCTGCACTCCATCAAGGGGACTTCCTGGCGTCCTTGGACAGTCAGGATGCGTACCTGCACATACCCATATGCCTTCGGCATCAAAAATTTCTGCGTTTTTGGCAGTCGGGGAAGCCCACTACCAGTTTGTGGCTCTTCCTTTTGGCCTGGCATCAGCCCCCGAGAGTTTACCAAGGTACTGGCTCCAGTTTTGGCATTGCTGAGACAAAGTGGGATCGCGATCGTGGGTTATCTAGACTATCTCCTCCTGAGAGCTTTTTCCGCCTCAGAATTAGTGGAGGATGTGGCGATCACCTTGCAGACCCTGCAAGAATTTGGGTGGCTGTTAAACCTAAAGAAGTCAGTGGTGGTGCTGACTCAGCGTCTGGAGTACCTGGGGTTACTGTTGGACTCCAGGGAAGCAAGGGTTTTTCTCCCCTCAGACAAATTGAGGACTCACAGGTCGTCGGCCAATCTACTGATGAGCCGCAAGTGGTCGTCTCTCCGCTTTTGCATGCGAGTACTGGGGCTCATGGTTGCCTCCTTTGAGGCAGTACCTTATGCCCAGTTCCACACAAGGGTCCTGCAGAAGCAGATTCTGAGGAAGTGGGACAAATCTCCATTGTCCCTGGATCGACAGATCCTTTTCTCTGTAATTCACCGACCGACACCGCACCCACCCCCTCATTTTTTCTACGTTGTACTGCTTGTTGACATACTGAAGCTGCTGGGAGCAGGAGGAGGGTTGATAACACGGGGTCCTAATGGCAGGCTATACAACCCATTTAATTAGAGAGGAGCTGTGTCAGTCGGTGAATTACTGAGAAAAGGATTTTATGGTGAGTGTATATATATATATATATATATTAAAAAAATCTTACAAACACTTTAATGTAGAATTACTGGCTAATCTTAAAAATGCTCCTAATGCCTATACTAACTGGTCCAGTCACATGATCGGCTCCCCTGTGTCGGCAAATGCTGACAAGCAGGAGAGAAGAGGGAGCATCTACAATGAGTGGGACATAGTAAGCCTATAGGTGATGCCCTCCCTCAGGCATTAAGAGAAGGGTAAATAATGTGCACAACCTCACTAAGCAAACCAATGGGAGGAAGCTGCCAACATAAGTGGTCTCGCACAATAAATAAAATGGATAAATGATATGTGGTGCTACCTACCCTACAAATAATATATAAAAAAAAAAAAATACAGAAATATATCAACAATTCCCAATTCGGCAATCTTTATAAAGTGCAACGAATGTGCAAAAATTCACAGTAGTAATCAAAAATACATCATGGTGAATTAAAACATGACTCCAAATGTGAGTAGGCATTGCCACCAGTAATCAAACCCTTTTTGTTCCCCTGCAGTCACCATCGGGAGATCTCATGGGGGTGACTAGATGGGAGTAGCCTGATTTAGCTTGTATAGGTTCTGGTGGGGGGGGGGGGAGCCTTTTTAAAGCTGATCTTCATCCTCAAACATTACGTTTTCTCTACACAAATGGCACTTTCCTTGCATGGCTTTCACCGAGGCAAATGACTTGCACTGTACTCCTTGTCTCCTGGCATATGCATGTCACATATCCCAGGAAAAATAATAATTTATTCAGTAAAGGAGGCGGGAATGAGCCCAGCAGCAGGTCATTGGGAGACGCAAAGCTGAACCTGGAACAGCTGGCAGCCTCCTTGATGTCGCACCAAAACATGGCGGCGCAGGACCAATGGCTGCCAGAAGAGAAGAGGATCTCGGCTGGACAACGCTGGATCTGCTGGGTGGGTGAGTATCTGAAATGGGAGGAAGGATGAAAATCCACTTTAAGATTAGGTCAGAATTCTACTTCTAGATTCAGAGATCTAACTGGGTCTCTAAAGCAGGCTTTCTCAACCAGAAATCAGTGGAACTCGGCAGCCTCTTTCAGAGAGGTTGCTTGGGTTCCTTGAGCACTGGGGCAGATTGATCTACTTCCTTAAAAAATTTCCACTGACATCCAGTGTTAGGGGGTCACCTCTACACTTCTCCTCAATTTGCTTTTTTTCCCACTGACCATTAAAGCTGCACGATTAATTGTTTAAAACAAAAAACTATCTTGATTCACCCCCCAAGATCTCTCCTCCTGAGAATAGGTGATTATTTCATATAAACAAGTGGAGAGATTATCTGCTCACTCAGCTGTCAAAAGAAAACATCCAATCTGCCAAGTTTCGAACTTGAAACATTGTAACTAATCCTTCTTAGATCAAAGGGATAGAACTTCTTGTGTAAACAAATAATCTGGGCAGTCTGCCAAGCTTTCAACCACATGTAAATGCAGGCAGTTTAACCACTTAAAGTCTAAAATCTGTTTCTGACACTTCTTAAGTTAAAATTAATATTTTTTGCTAGAAAATTACGGAGACCCCCCCCCCCCCCCCAAATTTTTTTTATATATATATATATATATATATATATATATATATATATATATATATATATATATATATATATATATATATATCTATATCAGAGACCCTAGGGAATAAAATGGCAATTGCTGCAATATTTTATGTCACACTGTATTTGCCATGCAGTTTTTGGGGGAAAAAATACACTTCAATAACTAAAAGAAAACGAAACTGTAAAGATGGCACAATTTTTTTTTTTGTTTTTTTTTTGTTTTAATGTGAAAGATGTTACTCCCCGAGAATCGTGATCTATCTTCTAGGCAAAAAAAATCGTGATTCTCATTTTAGCCATAATCGTGCAGCTCTACTGACCATCAAAGTAAAGGTGGCCTGTATGTGGATTGAAATTTGCCCAATTCAGCAGGAAGTGGTCAAACTTTTGATCCATGCATAGGCTATCTGGTAGCACATAAGTCAATCCATAGCCGGCAATACTGCTCATTGTATTCTACCAGTAGGGAAGGCTCCCTGCCAGCAGAATATAATAGTTCAGCGGCTGTGATTTTTCCCATAGACATTGAATGTGTGGATAAGGGAATCTGTTCGTTCTGTTTAAAAAATTAATCCTGCATGATCAGCCTTGGGAGACCTTTTTCCGTTGAAAACTAGTGTAAAAGGAGGCTACAATTTTCATTAGTTATTATTGCCATATAGGGCAGGGCTGTGCTGCATTATTGGATACTCTTAGTTTTGTCATTTTCTTTGTCACTACTTTAAAATATTTTGCAACTTACTGATCATGTTAATGTGTTATGACCTATAGATATGTTTTCTAGCAGTTGTTCCTCGAAACCCAAAATTATTTCAAGAGTAACTCTAGGTTGAAAGGGTTAAAGGCTGCCTTAAACTAGGTCACCGTTCGTGATTCGAGCTGTGTATGGGCAGGCTGAATGTACCAAGTTGATCGATCAACTTGAGTACAACCAGCCTGCCAGATTTACGTGAACTTATCGATGGCAGCTGCTACAACCACTAGCAATAATCGCTGTCTTTTCCTGGCAGAGATGGCTTCACCCTACCAGCCCTCCCTACAGGAGAATGCAATGTCTCAGAAGGAGATAGTCCCCTGTCTGCACTGTATATGTTGGGAATTTTGCAAATTTTGTTCCTGTGATTGCAGGAAAGAAATTTGCACCATGTAAGGGCTGCTTTAGGTGAGATGGTAATGGCTGGAGGTGTGCTGTCACAGTGACGCATCAGCTGGTCTAGCTTAAATCCTTTTGTACAAGACTATGGGTACTGTTTAAAAATTATTACATTTATTTGGATGAATGTAGTTTGCACATAACAATTGCCCTCTGTGCTGTTATTGAATAAGATAGCAAATGTGGGTACAGAGCATTGTAGAATCAACCTTATGGTTTTGTGCTAGACACCTATGAAAGTGGGCTAATTGGCATAAAACGAAATTGCATGAGCTCCTCTAGACTTGATGGTCGGCCTCTGTTATAAAAGTACGTTTTTTTCATACATCATGGGGCACTGAGTTATACTTCATCTCCAGGTGAATGGACACTGATAGACCAAATGTCCTTAGACAGGAAGGGATCCCCTATATAACTCCTCCCATACAGGAAGCACTTCGGTTTTTTTTTTACCAGTGTCTGCAAGGTGGTTGGTATGGTTGTTAGAGCACTCTGAGCTCCAAGTCTCTAGTCCCACAAATGGTTCTTAAATGAATCAAGGGAATGACCGATCAAATCCATTTGACACAGGCTTTATATGCTTAGATAAATGGTACCCAAGCCTCGCAAAAAAGACTCAAGTTCCTGCAAGGTTTTTTCTGTAATGCGGCCTCTGGTGCTGAACCCTACGACGTGGAATTCTGGACATTGCAGCTCTAAGGCATTCCTGCAGGGTGCTCTACATGTCCAAGGGAGTGGACCCTGAACATGAAAAGGGTACCCAGTCCCTGAAGGTCCTCAAGTGACAGGAACCCGCCGTGAAGGTTGAAGATTGGGCTCTTAGTTTGTAAGCTGCCCTGCACCTGGACGGGCAAGTCAAACCCCTTTTTCTCTTATATTCACCAACTGACACGGCTCCTCTCTGTAACAAATGGGTTGTTAGCCTTATCACTAGGAGAATACTAGGCATAGTTGTAATACAACACTCAGAACTCTTAGTTCCGCCCAGGGGGGCGGTCCCTTGGTAAACAACCCTCCCATCTGCAGACAGACCTCCAGTTTTATTTTGCCTAGTGTAGGAGAAGGACCTAGGAACAATGCAGGCCCATCGGTCCTTGCTGTTTTTTTTTTTTTTTTTTTTTTTTTTTATGCAGAAGCTTGGCTCTTTGCGCAAGATGAATGATCCTGTGAGCAGCTATCAACAGCCAGCTGGGTGACAGGTTGGATACCCTTATTGTAGTCTCCCCAGTCCGGCCATCGAGCGCGTGCAGGTCGCATCTACGGCTCGGCAGGCCATGACGAAACCTCAGCTCCAGAGGTGGTCGGTGAGCTTTTATGCTCCGGGGCATACATATGACTGGGCTACTGATGTCTGCGTCACAGTATGCTGAGGCCAGCAGCTACCCTGTACTGATCAGTGAGTAGTTCTGCAATGGAATGTCTCCCAGCTCTTCAGGACTGGTAAGTACAGCTCTCCCTTCCTCGGCAGGGCTTAGTGGCTGGGCATTCTCTGGGAGGTCGATTCGGGGGTCCCTCATCTCCCTCTCTTCTCTCCCTGTCCCTATCTTCCCTACCCTCCGGGGGGGATGCATGTGGCTGCTGAGCGGTGTATGTGTGCATTCTCTATGGGATCTCATCTGAGATGGGGGGTGGGCTGGCTAGAGGTGTCCTGGGTCCTGTGTGTTAAGCTCCCAGAAGGTGCCTGTGAGGGTCTTCTGTGGTCTGGTGCGGCGATGTGTTATCTTTCTTTCTGTACCTCATGGAGCTGCTGGCGGCCATTTTAGGCGTGGGCGAGGGCAGCATGCCTTCCTGGGCTTCAGCGGCCATTTCCCAAGTGATCTCCTATTCAGGACACTGGCAGCCATCTTCTGGAAGCCTGAACACGTTTTTCAGTGTTCCCTAGCAGCAGCATGGCTCATGTGCTCTCACAGCCATTTTCCCTGTGTTTCCTGTCTGTGTACTGGACGCTGGGCGGCCATTTTATTGAAGCCTGAGCACTTTTTTCTAGAATGTTTTAGCGCTCGTTCTGGCGGCTGCCACCGACACCACTTTTGTTTCCTCTGCACTTGGGAGCACTCGGGACTACAGGCACTACTTGTGAACAGTGCAGAACTCCTCAGGGTGGGGAGTCCGGCAGGAAAGAGCCCCTCAGTCAGCGGCAGCAAGGGGGGTGGGACTGTCGCTGTCCTAAGTCCCCTTTAGGTGGCAGACAGGGTAGGGTCGGCATGGCTTCAGAAGCTGGTGTTTCTTCCCCCCCAAGAGCCAGGCAATTGCAACCGGGTCAGCTGCGGAATGTGCAGTGCCCATGGACACCCTCGCGGCGGTCTTCAATTTGTTTGTTGCCAAGATGGAGGCGGTGTGTGGGAAGAAAGGTGCATTAAAGAGGCACCTGCTCCCCCCCCCCCCCCCCCCCCCTCTGGTCCTGCTGAGGCTGGTGACCCCTGCTCTGTCTTATCAGTCGACGCTGACCAGGACCATTCGGACAGTGAGGATGAGTCCCCTTCCGGATCTGGGCGCGACAAATCGCTTGTTGGAGCACTTATCACAGCTGTGCGTGATACCCTGAAGAGCCAGCAGATCCCTCTGCTGATGTACCGGTCCTTTTTGGGTCCCGCAAGCCAGCACGTTCACCTAAGATGTTCTAGTATCTGACTTATTTTGACAAGTTAATTTACAAGGAATGGGGTCGCCCGCAATGGACCTTTTTGGTCCCCAAATACATGGTGTTGCGTTACCCTTTTGAGGAGAGCCTTCTCAAAAAATGGTCTGCTCCACCCCCCCAGTATCCAGGTTAAATAAAGTAACCACGATCCCGGTTGAGGGGACGCCTGCATTTAAGGATCCCATGGACAGGAAGGCCGAGGCAGTGGCTTGTTCCTTGTTTACGGTTGTGGGGTCAGCCGTGCGACCAGTACTGGCATCAACACTTGTGTCGCAGACACTGACTGACAAAAACGTTTGCACCGTGAATTGGGAGAGCAACAGGCTTCTCCTGTCTGCGTGGAACTAGCAGACCAACTAGTGCAAGGCCTTAAGTACGTCTGTGAGGCGGCTCTGGATACACTCCCTCTGTTATCCAGGGCTTCAGTGTCAGCTGTGGTGCTGAGGCGCCTAATTTGGCTAAAATGCTGGTTTGCTGACCAGGCATCCAAAAAAGCCCTACAGTACTAAAATCGGCACTCAATGGAACTCAACAAAAATAAATTAAAAATAATAGATTAAATTAAAAACATTTAATTTAATCAGAAAAAAGCACAGAAACAAGTTCATAAATGTCCAACACAATAGTGAGGAATACACTTATTGTTTTGATCCTGGGGACTTTGACAAAGCGCAGGCACGCGAAACATGTCAGTCACGGCAACTGACTGGGCCTTACATACCGCCCTACCCTTCGGAATGGCAGCTAACAGCTTTTCCGGCGACTCGGGCTTCTCCCCCTCCCCACCACATGGCGTGTAGTATGGGACGCTAACCTTGTGTCACTCTGGGGAATCGCTGCAGGACACTGCTCACCGCTATTGGATTTGTTTTTCTGACACAGCACTACTTGACCCCTGGCCATCCTAAACTGTGAACATCAGTTTACATCTCCTTAAAGAGCACAGTAGCCTGTTATAAACAAATCGCCAACACACGGCAGCATGGAGCTATGAGTCCTTTACGCCCTGACTATCAGTCAGCAGATTTACAGCTGAGAGTTAACCCCTTGTTTCCAGATCCAGTCTTTTCGGATGGAGTCTGTCAGCTCAGTAGTAGCCTCACTCCAGATGGGAGACTTTCTAGCCTCCATCGATCTAAAGGAAGTGTATTTACACATGTACCTGTCTTTTGGCCTTTAATCCCTCTGCTTCCACATTTGTTGCACAGGATTCGGAGATGGGGAGTTCCAGTCATTCTGGTGGCACCAGCCTGGCCCAAAAGGCCTTAGTTCTCAAAGATTGTGAGACTGACAATAGATGGGCCATTGATGCTTCCACGGCACCCCGATCTACTGTCTCAAGGTCCTATGTTCCACCCCAATTTACAGTCTCTAAGTTTGACGGCATGGCTATTGAAGCCAGGGTGTTTAAGGACTGTGGCATCTCGGGACCAGTGGTGTCTACCCTAGTGAATGCTAGAAAAGCTGTCACTAGGAAGATCTATCATAAGGTCTTCCAGACTTGTATTACTTGGTGTGAAGCCAAACAAGGGCATTCTCAGAAATATGTGATTTGGGAGAATTCTCTTCTTTTTCTAAATGCTGTGGAAATCAAGTTGGCTTTGAGTACAATCAGAGGTCAAGTTTGGGCCCTATCAGTATTCTTCCAAAGGCCTTTAGCCTCCCATTCACTGATCTGAACCTTTTATGCAGGGAGCAACTCTCTTCCCCCATTAGGTCGCCTATGTGTCCTTGGGACTTGAACACGGCGCTGTCTGTGTTACAGAAACAACCATTTGAACCTATCGAGGAAATTCCATCAGACTTGCTGTCATGCAAGCTATCTTTCTTGATGGCTATCACCTTGGCTAGAAGGGTGTCTGAGTTGGCGGCCCTTTCATGCAGGGAACCATACTTGATCCTCCACCACAACAGGGTCGTGTTACGACCTGTTCAATCCTTTTTGCCAAAAGTGGTTTTGGTCTTTCATTCCGGGACATTATTTAGCCTTTTTTTTTTTTTTTTTTTAGCTCAGCCTTATTCAGCGGAGACAGGCGGCTGCATGACTTTGGTCGTTGTCAGGGCAGTCAAGGTTTATTTGTCTAGCTCTGCGGAGATCCAAGGATCAGACTCCTTTTTTGTTTTACCAAAAGGACCCAAGGAAGGGGCAGGCAGCTTCCAAAGCTTCTATTGTCATTTGGGTCCGTCAGTTGGTCATTCAGGCCTATGGTCTGAAACTTAAAGCTCCTCCCTTTTAGGGCGAGAGCTCATTCTACCAGGGGTGTAGAAACTTCCTGGGCTTTTCGCCATCAGATATGAGGCTCAGATTTGTAAGGCTGCTACCTGGTCTTCAGTGCATAGATTTACAAAATTTTATCAGGTGGATTTTCAAGCAGCCGAGGATTCGACTTTTGACCGCAGTGTACTACGGGCTGCCGTACAAAGTCTAATGGCTATTGTTTGGCAGGGTTTCTCCTAGGGATGCACCGAAATTTCGGCCGCCGAAACATATCGGCCGAAAATGGCCCTTTCGGCAAAAAGCCGAAAGAGAATTTCCGCCGATACTGGTGCTGAAAATGGGGCGGGGCTTGGCTCCGCCCCCGGTGCCGCCCATCACGGGGGTGTCCTATCTTTAGCTCTCCTGCTCCCCTCCCTCCTCACCTATGCTGCAGTCAGCCTGTGGGGTCTCGCTCTAAAGTCCCCCTCTCCACAGCGGTGGCTGCATATGTCTCCTCAGCCAATGTGTAAATCGGCTGTGCAGGAGCTGGGCACGATGTTCACTGTGAAAGTGAAACCAAAGCAGAGGCGTCTAGCAGTGTGTGCTGTGCTCTCTGCCTCCCCCTAGAGTGCAGTACCCAGCATGGAGATTAATGAAGAGCTGCAGCTGCCAATTTAAAAAAAGACTGTCTATATATGTTTGTATGCCTGTGTGTTGTATGTATGTATGCCTGTGTGTTGTATGTATGTA
>NW_027507903.1:60734546-60964546 GCF_037356315.1 Lithobates pipiens
GAGCTGGGCTGACAAAATGATCTGATCGTACTTTGTCCGATTGTGTGTAGAGAATTCTGATCGGACAAAGTGCCATGCATGCTCAGATCAAATTGCTAGACCAAAGCTATTGGCTACTAGCCTGAACGTAGTCCCGTCCTAACGAAATAACGTCATCACGTTATGTACGATCAGATTTTCCGACAACTTTGTCTGACCCTGTGTATGCAACACAAGTTTCGGACAAAATCTGACGGATTTTGTTGTCGGAATGTCCGACCGTGTGTACAAGGGCATAGAGGCAGAGATTTTTGGTGTCATACAGTGGGTATAGAAAAGAATCAACTCCTTTAAAATAATCACATTTTGTAGCTTATCAGCCTGAAATGAAGACATACATTTTTTCTGTTTTATCCAGCTTTATTAAGTCAGTGAAACTTATAAACATCCAAGTGAAAGATATAACACCATGTCAGAAAAAATAAAAATAAATCAAAAACGGAATCATTGAGTTGGAAAAAGGATCACCCCCTTGTGTCAGTATTTTGTTGAAACGCCTTTTGCTTTAAAAGCAGAGGTCCGCCTGGAGGGAATTAAAATGAAAAGTCAGCAGCTACAGATACTGTAGCTGCTGACTTTTACTATATGGACACTTACTCGCGGGGGCTCGCGATGAAGGCACCCCGGCCGATCTTCAGATCGACTGTCGGGTGTAGCCGCCGCCATTCTCTGCGCAAGGGAGAAGCGAGCTACATGTTCTGATTGGCCCAGCGGCGGAGGAAGGAGAAGGGGAGCCGAACTTCCGAGGGACAGTGCTACAGCCCCGTCTCCTGGTAGTGGGGAAGGGGACCTGTCAATAACAGGTCCGCACCCCCTTGAAAGGTGTCAAATGTGACACTGGAGGGAGGAAGCATTTAAGTGGAGGTTCCATTTTTGGATGGAACTCGGCTTTAAATTACAGTCTTTAGTCTGTTGGATTATGTTTCTACTAACTTTGCACATCTAGACTTTGCAATATTTGCCAACTCTTCTTTTCAGAACTGCTCAAGTTCAGTTAAATTTAATGGTGACTGTTAGCGGACTGCAGTCTAAAAGTCATTCCACAGATTTTCAATGGGGTTCGAGTCTGGGCTCTGACTAGGCAATGCAAGGATATTCACCTTTTTCTCCTTCCACTGGAGTGCGGTAATTTTTCCTGTGTACTTTGGGTCATTGTGATGTTGGAAAATTCGTCTCATTGACAACTTTCTGGCCGAGGCCAGCAGACTTTCCCCAAGAATGTGAAGGTATTTTGTCCCATTCATTTTCCTTCTATCCTGACAAGTAGCCTGCTGCAGAGAAACACCCCCATAACAGGATATTACCACCTCCATGCACTACTGTAGAAATACATATTGTTTGGTGTTGAGGGCAAATAATTCAATTTTAGTCTTTTTCCCATGTGGCCTCAGAATCTTCAAGGCGCGTTTTGGTAAAGCTCAGTCGTGACTGCATGTGGCCTTTCTCGAGTGGCTTTTTTCTTGCAACCCTCCAAAACAAGCCACATTTGTGGAGAATTTGTGATAGTTGTCACATGCACACAACGACCACTCTGTCATAAATTCCTGCAACTGCTTCAGAGTTGCTGTAGGCCTCTTGGAAGCCTCTGACCAGTTTCTTCCTGGCTCTTACATCCTGATCCAGGGAGGGTCTGTGTTGTACCAAATATTTTCTACTTCTTAATAATAGACTTCACTGTGCTTCTAGGCATTGATAAAGCCTTTTAAATTTTTTGTGTATCCATCTCCTGACTTGTGCCTGTCCACAATGTTACCCTGAAGATCTTTGGGCAGTGCCTTGCCACCCATAGTTGTTTGCTTAAAGTGATTGTAAAGGCTCTTTTTTTTTTAAATAACAAACATGTTATACTTGCCCCCTCTGGGCAGTTGGTTTTGCACAGATCAGCCTGGATCCTCCTCTTTTCTGGTCCCTCTTTTCTGCTCCTAGTTCCTCCCTCCTTTGAGTGCACCTCAGTCAGCAGCTTGCTACAGGGGTCACCCAAGCTGAGTCAGAGTTCCGTGTATCCATTCAGACACGAAGCCCCCGAACTGGCCCCACCCCCTCTCTCCCCTGATTGGCTGACTGGCAGCTGCGGGAGCCAATAGCACCGCTGCTTTGTCTCAGCCAATCAGGAGTGTACTGGATGGCTGAGGGGATCGTGGACATTGCTGGAGAGAGAAAGGTCTTGGGTAATTAGAGGGTGCTGGGGAGGCTGCTACACACAGAAGGTTCTTTATCTTAATGCATAGAATGCATTAACTGCATGACGTCCACGCTATAGCCGAATGACGGCCACAGTGCAGTCCTGAATTTCTGTGAGGCCGTCATATGATGGCCTCTCCCTTGCACGCGCCCCCCCCCCCCCCCCCCCTGCAGGGCGCACACTGTGATCACTGAGTCACCGAGACTTGGGTGGTCACAGATCCGAGTAAGGGGCAGTTTTCCAGGGCCCGTTACCACATGATCAGCTGTCAGCCAATGACAGCTGATCACATGATCTAAACAAAAGCTCGGTAATCATTTTTTTCTCTCGTGCTGACAGCGCGAGGAAAAAAAAAAAGCTGATAACCGGCTTATCTGCAAGGGACATCGGTCCCGAAGAGGAAGGAGGCACATCTGCCTCATATGTGCCACCAGTACCCCCTGTCAGTTCCACCTATCAATGCCCACAAGTACCACCTATAAATGCCCACCAGTGGTGGCAATCAGTGCCACCTAGCAGTGCTTGCCTATCAGTGTGACAACCAGTGCCGATCATTGCCACCCATCAGTGCCCATCACTGCCTTTACAACTCCCTTAAGTTGCACTACCAGGGTCTGGTATGCTCCAGGAAAGACCTTTTCATGCTGAGCTAATCAAAATAACCACAGCTGATCACAGTTGAAAGTCAAATGGCTTTGTATGCCATTGAGAAGGTGATTAGCTACACCTGATTGAGTGTTCAAGTCATTTTTAGGAGGGGTGGACCTTATCCCAACTCAGTGATTCTGTTTTTGATTTTTTTTCTGACATGTTGGTGTTCTATCTTTCACTTGGATGTTCTAAGTTGCAATACAGTTGGATAAAACAAAAACTGTCTTCATTTCAGGCTGAAAAGCAACAAAATGTGATTTTAAGGGGGAGGGGGGGGGGGATTCTTTTCTATACCCACTGTATTGCTGGCTTGGCTAAGTGGCATTGGCACCAACTAGTGGGAATTTTATCTGCTACAACTTAAGGATTCCTGAGTAATGTCTGGAGGAACCCTGGTTAAGTATGTCGGTACTAAACCTTCCTGCTGGATCCTGGGAAAGATGAACGTATCAAATCCTTCAAGAACGTACGTACTTCTGCACAGTGCATCTCCTCAAAAAAAGTGGATCGTCTGCTTTCCCAGGATCCTGCAGTGAGGCCCAGCAATATTACTGATGTCTACGGGAAGTGGGGAGAAGCCAGGTACAAGATAATATATTTTTTTTTCAGTGAACATTTTTACCTATGGGGGTGTGGGGAAAGGGTTATCGGATAATATCCAATTTGGGCAGATCTGTTCTGTTCATTTCCTCTCATTATGTGCAGAACTACAGTTGTCAGCAATTACGCTATTTTGGAAAGGATGATAAATATTTGACAAAGAAAAGATATTCATATTACTTTATCCATTAAATAAAAATGGTAACAAAATTGAATTTTGTTTAAAAAAAAATGACCCCGTTTCATTACTACCAGCACTTTCCTATTCTTGTCATTGACCTTGATAATAAAAACAATCTTTTCTTCCAGACCGCCAATACATTCACAACGCAGTACTGGAATCTATTACCATTCAATCCCTTACAAAAGCTCACAGACAAGCAGATAATGACTTGGAGTCCACAAAAAGATTTGCTGGAAGCCTAGAGGTGAGAATTGTTCTATTTTACCCAACAGTGTATCAATATGAGAGACGGAGGACTTGTGATGAGCACAATGCGGGTTTGTCATCGTTTTTGACAAACATCTCATTTATCAGCAGGGACATTCCAATAATAAGAGTCCCGGGCTTTAGAGAAAAATTTTCAGAAGAAATATTCTTCTCGACGCATGAGCAGCAACGATCTACAAAACATGCCGTCTGATTCAGGAGCAGGCGTACAGATAATTACATGAAAGGAAGCCTTGCCACGGGGTATGAAACATTTAAGGGAAACAACATGAGGACTACATACATTTAATGATGGGTACTCAGCATAAATATGCATACAGTAAAACCATGAAAATGCTCCCTAATGTTTCATATTCTCTTCCTAAAGGCAAGGAACTGCTAATATGCAATATCTGCCAGTATGATGTAAAGAACAATGCCTTTGCGGAAATCTACAGCAACCAGACCCATTTGCAAAAATCGAAATGGCATCACATTCCCTAAGGCTGTACTAACCACGGGGGGTCGCTTACTTAGCCTGTCCACCATATATAGAAATGTTCTGTAATTTTCCAATGCATACAAGGCACTCTCTGACTGAATTAGGAGGAAAGGAAAGGTGATGATGTCCTGATCTCTACCTCGTCCAATCAAAGAACACCTTGTATTCATTGAAAAAAAAAGCACAGGCGTTCTATGAACGGCGGCAGTACCGAGCGAACAACTCTGTGGTCAGCGTGGAGGGGAAAACGCTCGGCACAGGACTTGCACCTGGAAGATCGCTGTCATCACTAAGGCTGCATTCACACCTGAGCGTAGCGTGTTTGAACGTTTTTACCGGCGTTTTGTCACACTACAACGCGCGACAACGAGCGTTTTTTTAACTTCGGCGTTTTTTTTTCAGCCAATAGGAAAAATATTTTTCATCTGCTTATTTTTTCTTGAGCAGATACAGCGTCAAAACGCCCGTAGAAACGCTCGTTGTCGCGCTAAACGCTCGAATCGAGCGTTTCCATTAGTTTCTATGGGAATGAAAACGCCCAAATCAGCCCAACTCGCGCGACAAAAAAGGGTCCGGAACTTGTTTGAGCTTCAGGCGTAGGGCTTCAGGCGACATGGAGTGGAGATGTGAACCATCTCCATTGAGAATAATGGATTTTTTCCCCTCCAGCGTTTTGTAGCTTCAGGCGTAGGGCTACAAAACGTTCAGGTGTGAACGGGCTGTTAGTGCCAACTACTATAGAAAATTTCCACAGCATGAAATATGCAAACTTACATTGGTTCTAAGTGGGACCAATGGCTTCCTCTGATTGGCTGAGGTGGAGATCATGACGTAATTCGCCCACCATTCCAGAAGTACGCAATTCTGCGTCCACAAACCAGGTAGACAGGCTCTAGTTACATTGGATAAATGAACTGGGAGGAATGTTCATTAAAGTTTTCAGATCTGGAAGGAAGCATGCTGTATTCCTATCAAGGGAAATGTCATTCATTTTTTTTATAGGTTCTTAAACTGTGGCGTATCGTCAAGTCTCCTCCAGACCAGTGGCGGCTGCCATTTTTTTTTGGGGGGGGGGGGGGGTCAGTCATCCAGCCCCGCACTTATCCCATCTAGGTCGCGGGCAGGCAGCGCTCCTATGGGTAGCAGCTTCAATTGCATCGTCTTCTACTCTGCATTACAGCAGCTTCCACCATGCTTCTCCTCACTGTTCCTCCTAGGCGTCCAATAGGATCGCCTGTCCTTTCAGCCAATTAGGTGACGGGACCCGCTTCCTGATTGGCCGTTATTGTCACACAACTGGGTGAGCTCAGGGCGCAGTGCTCTGCGCCCATCCTTTTCTGAAGCCTACAGTATCTCACAAAAGTGAGTACATACCTCATATTTTTGTAAATATTTTTATTCTATATTTTCATGTGACAACACTGAAGAAATTAAACTTTGCTACAATGTAAAGTAGTGAGTGTACAGCTTGCATAACAGTGTAAATGTGCTGTCCCCTCAAAATAACTCGACACAGCCATTAATGTCTAAACCGCTGGCAACAAAAGCGAGTACACCCCTAAGTGAAAATGTCCAAATTGGGCCCAATTAGCCATTTTCCCTCCCCAGTGTCATGTGACTCGTTAGTGTTACAAAGTCTTAGGTGAGAATGGGGAGCAGGTGTGTTAAATTTGTTGTTAAAGCGGAGGTCCACCCTAAAGTGGACCTTCTGCTCATCGGAACCCCCCCCCCTCCAGCGCCACAATTGGCACCTTTCAGGGGGGAGGGGGGTGCAGGCACCTGTACAGTACAGGTATCTGCACCCACTTCCGGGATAGCTCTCTGCGGAAAGGGGCGTACATTACGCCCCTTTCCGAAATTCCCCCGCTGCCTGCTGGGAAACACACAGATCCCAGAGGCAGCGGGTCCATTTTTATTGCGCAGCGCGACTCGCGCATGCGCAGTAGGGAACCGGGAAATGAAGTCGAAAGGCTCCACTTCCTGATTCCCATACCCAAGATGGCGGCGGCAGCACCCGAGAGACGATCGAGAGATCGGCTTCGGGTGCCGACATCGCGGGCGCTCGACAGGTAAGTGTCACTATTTTAAAAGTCAGCAGCTGCAGTATTTGTAGCTGCTGGCTTTAAAAAAAAAAAAAAAAAAAAAAAAAACACGGACTCCCGCTTTAAAATCGCTTTCTCTCATACTGGTCACTAGAAGTTCAACATGGCACTTCATGGCAAAGATTTCTCTGAGGATCTGAAAAAAACGGATTGCTGCTCTACATCAAGATGGCCTAGTCTATAAGAAGATTTCCAAGACCCAGAAACTGAGCTGCAGAAAGGTAGCCAAGACCATACAGCAGTTTAGCAGGACATGTTCCCCCTCAGAACAGGCCTTGCCATGGTCGGCCAATGAAGTTAAGGTCACGTGCTCAGCGTCATATCCAGAGGTTGTTTTTGGGAAGAAAGACAAGTGTGTCTTGCCTACAGTCAGGCATGGTGGTGGGAGTGTCATGATCTGGGGCTGCATTAGTGCTGCTGGCACTGGGGAGCTAGTTTATTGAGGGAACCATGAATGCCAACATGTACTGTGACATAATGAAGCAGAGGATGATCCCCTCCCTTCGGAGACTTCGGAGATTCAAACATGATAACGACCCCAAACACCTCCAAGAGGACCACTGCCTTGCTAAAGAAGCTGTTGGTAAAGGGGATGGACTGGCCAAGCATCTCTCCAGATCTAAACCCTATTGAGCATCTGTGGGGCATTCTCAAACGGAAGGTGGAGGAGCGCAAAGACGCCAACATCCACCAGCTCCGTGATGTCGTCATGGAGTGGAAGAGGACTACAGTGGCAATCTGTGAAGCTCTGGTTAACTCCATGCCCAAGAGGGTTAAGGCAATGCTGGAAAATAATGGTGGCCACACAAAATATTGATCCTCAGAGTTCTTTGCCATGAAGGCGCCATGTTGAACTTCCAGTGACCAGTATGAGAGAATGAGAGCGATAACACCAAATTTAATACACCTGATCTCTATTCAGACCTTGTAACATGAGTCACATGACATCAGGGGGGATGGCTAATTGGGCCCAATTTGGACATTTTCACTTAGGGGTGTACTCACTTTTGTTGCCAGCGGTTTAGACATTAATGGCTGTGTATTGTTATTTTGAGGGGACAGCAAATTGACACTGTTAGACCCCTTTGACACAGGCATTTTTCAAGCACGTTTGGGCTAAAAATAACGCCTGTAAAGCACCTGAAAAGCGGCTATGCGCTGGCAGGACGTTGAAAAAACTCCTGCAAGCAGCACCTTTTAAGCGGTGAAAAACTGTGTATACAGCCCTCCTGCCCATTGAAATGAATGGGCAGTGCCGCTGAACCGCTGCAGTAGCACTTTGCGGGTCGTTTTAACCCTTTTTCGGTCGCTAGTGGGGTTACAAGCACCAAACCGCAAGCTAACGCCCCAGAGTGAAAGCAGCCTTATACAAGCTGTACATTCACTACTTTATATTGTAGCAAAGTGTCATTTATTCAGTGTTATTACATGAAAAGATATAATAAAATATTTACAAAAATGTGAGGGGTGTACTCACTTTTGTGAGATACTGTATTAGAGTCTCTGGCTCTAATCACATGCTTCCAATAAAAAAAAAACAAAAAAAAAAAACATTGGAATCCATGCACCCGGCGCCTGTATGAAGATTAGGGGGGCAGCACCTGTGTGTCCCTAATGGACGGGCCACCACTGCTCCAGACTAACATCTGCGAAAGTTGAAGCCAATTGAAAACTTGATTGAGACTAGAGGGTACTTCAAAACCTACAGGTTAAAAAGTTTGTATACTAAAAAAATATTCTATACTTACTCATTAATCAGTGTGTAGGAGAGGCAGCCGACAATGGAAGCCCCATAGTGAGTTTATGGGTGGCATCACTCTCCAAGCATTGCCCAGTCATTATCAGCTTTCTCCTGCACACAGAGGCTGAAGCGGAAGACTGGACCAGCATCAGAATAGGCAACTATAGTAATTTGTTCTTTACAGGGCTAGATAGATTAGGCTTAAAATGTGGCAGAGTAGATAGTTACATAGTAGGTAAGGCTGAAAAAAAAAAAACAATAGTCCACATCCAGTTCAACCTGTGTAGGTGTACGTGTGTCAGTGTGCATAATAATTTCCCATATTCCTGTATGTTGTACTTTTTTTTTTTTTTTAAGATGTACATGAAAGAGTCTTAAAAATTATCCATACTCCCTACAGCCACCACCAATTGTGGGAGAGAATTCCACATCCTTATTGTCCTGACAGTCAAGAACCCCCTGTGCAGTCTAAGGTTAAACTGCTTCTCCTCCGGTCTCAATGTGTGACCATGTGTCTTCATACACTCTCCGGGAATAGTTTGTTTCGTATGCTGGGATCCCTGTTGAGGTATTTGTAGATCACTATCATGTCCCCCTTTAAGCGTCGCTTCTCCAGTGAGAACAAATTTAGTGTTTGCAGCCGGTCCTCTTAATTGATGTTTAGAGTTATGTAGGTTTTGCCTTTACTTCCAATTTAATGGATAAGCTCACCTTTGGGAACATGTTACATGTTCAACCCGTTTTTAGGGCGGAACATGTAACTTGTTCCAGCTCCTGCAGCCTTTCCCTGATCCCACTTCTAATTGTGACAGCAGAGCAGGGATCTTCTCCCCGCACTCGCTGTCACAATTTGAAAAGCACTCTACCGAGCGGGGCTCCACCCACCCGGCTGCGCCATTCATTCATAGAGATCTGTGACTGAATGAACTACATGTACTAACATCTTTTGTGGCTAACAGCTTGTAGTTCTCAATGAGCTACTGATGAGCACTCTAGTAGTTCATTAATTCTTCCTGTTCTTCTGTAACTGCCTGACCATGCGGTGAACGGGCAGATAACTACACAGTCTGCAGGAGCCTGAGATTACACCCATGATCTGCTAATCACAATGCTCTCCTAATAAAATAAATACACTTTATATGCAAAAAAAAAAATGTGCATTTATAATTTTTTTCAGAAAGGTGAACTTATACTTTAATTAATAAAAAACAGTGACCTGGCAGCTCTTCATTGCAAAAGAGACATCCCATATCTTTTCTGCAATAAAAATCACTTACCTGTCTGCTCACAGTCTCCTTTTGAATGCTCAGCGTGCATTCGCGGCACTCCCTGGCTTTCCTGGAATGACGGACCTTCATGTGCACACACTGGATGACATCATTCTGCCACCAGCCAATCAATCAAGAGACTAAAAACCTGGCTCCCAAAAGCAGCCAGAGAGAAGAGGACAGCGGCTGGTGAGGAATTTAACCGCGGCATTGCTGGAATGAAAAGATGATTATTTCTGTGTTTACTTCTGCTTAAGAAAAAAAGTTAAAGTGGAACTCCACCCTAAAATGGAAGGTCCACTCATCGGAACCTTCCCCCCCTCCGGTGCCACAATTGGCACCTTTCAGGGGGGAGGGGGGGTGCAGATATCTGTATAATCCAGGTATCTGCACCCACTTCCGGGACAAGCTAGCCGCAGCTACCCCGCCCCCCCTGTTGTGTTCTGGGAAACACACAGTTCCCAGGACACAGTGGGGACCAGTGGAGATGCGCAGCGCGACTCGCGCATGAGCAGTAGGGAACCAGGCAGTGGAGCCGCAACGCTTCACTTCCGGATTCCTTGACAGAGGATGGCCGCGGGGGGCAGCAGAGAGATGAGCGGTTGCTCGTCATCTGCTGCTGACATCGCTGGACCCTGGAACAGGTAAGTGTCCATTTATTAAAAGTCAGAAGCTGCAGTATTAGGAGCAGCTTCTCTTTAAGAAAAGGGCCAGCATAATTTTCACAATGATAATAATATTTGATGAGATTTACATTTTCTAGATATCAATTCTGAATGTTTACTGTGCTTGGCAGCTTGCAAGGGTGCTTTGCCTCGACTGACCATCTAAGTGGGTTAGTGATAAAAGTAGGATGCTCTTAAACAAAGCTCCATTTCAAAGTGAACTGTAGGCAAAGCAGGAATGTAAAGACATAACATTGAGACAAAACGTATTCTTCTTAGACCTGAAAAATACAATCACCAGCCACTTTATTAGGTACACCTGTTCAATTGCTTGGCAACACAAATTGCTAATCAGCCAATCACACGGCAGCAGTTCAATGCATTCAGGCATCTAGACGTAGTGAAGACGACTTGCTGAAGCTCAAACCGAGCATCAGAATGGGGATTTAAGGGACTTTGAACCTGGCATGGTTGTTGGTGGCAAATGGGCTGGTCTGAGTATTTCAAAAACTGCTCATCTACTGGGATTCTCACACACAACCATCTCTATGGTTTACAGAGAATGGTCTGAAAAAGAGAAAATATCCAGTGAGTGGCATTTGTGTGAAGGAAAATGCCTTGCTGATGTCAGAGGAGAATGGGCTGACTGGTTGGAGATGATAGAAAGGCAACAGTAACTTAAATAACCACTCATTACAACCAAGATATGCTGAATACCATCTCTGAACTCACAACACATCTAACCTTGAAGCTGATGGGCTATAGCAAAAGACCACAGCGGTTGCCACTCCTGTCAGCACAGGCTAACCAAACTGGACAATACAAGATTGGAAAAACGTTGCCTGGTCTGATAGGTGTGCATTTTCACCTGCGACATTCAGATGGTAGGGTCAGTATTTAGAATAGGAAATTATTCTCGCGCTACCCTGTGCAAAACGGAAATAATACCAGTATATTCTATAGTGATATTTAGCACTTTATTTGCACGTCTCTTAACGTATTTATCCTTAGTTCCATGTTTTTCACATAGAGGTGTTTTGCACTATGCACTTTAATATTGCTTTTTAGGTATATGCACCATAAGTAATTTTTTGCAACATATGCAGATTACTATTATCCTCAGGCATTTTGAGCATAGACTATTTGCACTATTGAATTATTATTTTTCTAGCCCGTTGATCTATGTTATCTTGACACATATTGGTCTTATATTGATCTTATATTTTCCACATATTCCTTTTGAACAGCGCAACATCAATTTCTTTAATATAGGGTCAGCATTTGGCGTAAACAACATAACAAGCATGGATCCATCCTGCCTTCTATCAACGAATCAGGCTGGTGGTGTAATGGTGTGGGGGGGTTATTTTCTTGGCACACTTTAGGGCCCTTAGTACCAATCGAGCATCGTTTAAAGTGGTTGTAAACCCTTACAGACCACTTTGACCTACAGGTAAGCCTAGATTAAGGCTTACCTGTAGGTCCAAGAAATATCTCCTAAACCTACACGGTTTAGAAGAGATTTGCAAAAAGACAGGCACCGCTGTCTACGGTGCATGTGCCGTAGACAGCGGTGCGCAGGGTACTGAGCATGCCGCTGCTAACGTGATATGCCATTAGTGGCGGCTCCTGTGTGCATGAGCGGGAGTGACGTCATCGCGGCTCCGGCCAATCACAGCACTGAAGCCACGATACCCAGAAAGAAGATGGACGCTCCATGGAAGAGGGGACAGCGGTGACTTCACTGGCTCCTATGTCAGGTAAGTGACAGATAATGGGCTACTATGCGATGCATAGTAGCCCATTATACTTTACCTTTGCAGGGAAACAAAGAGGAAGTAAACCCATCAGGGTTTACTTCCTCTTTAAATGCCTCGGCCTACCTGAGTATTGTTGCTGACCATGTCCATCCCTTTATGACTACAATGTACCATCTTCTGATGGCGCCTTCCAGCAGGATAATGCACCATGTCACAAAGCTCAAATCATCTCACCACTGGTTTCTTGAACATGACAATGAGGTCACTGTACTCCAATGGCCTCCACACTCACCAGATCTCATCCAATAGAGCACCTTTGGGATGTGGTGGAACGCGAGATTCACATAATAGATGCGCTGCCAACAAATCTGCAGCAACTGCCTGATGCCATCATGTCAGAATGGACCAAAATCTCTGAAGAATGTTTCCAACACCTTGTTGAATCTATTCCACAAAGAATTAAGGCAGCTCTGAAGGAAAAAAGGGGTCCAACCCGGTACTAGCAGTACCTAATAAAGTGGCCGTTGAGTGTACACGTGCTTATTGTTTGACCAGATTAACAATATCTAGTATGAGTAGTTAACTTCTTCATTTAAACAGAAAGATTTGTATCTGTAAAAAGCTTCCAATGCTCTGGGAGGTGAAAAATACACAATTTCTTTTTAGAAAGAAAATGTACAGAGGGGAAAAAAAAGTTGACTATTTGGAATAGTAGCATAGAGGCCACAGTTAGCAGTCTGGATGCATTCTCAAAACCTGTTTATCTCATGAACACCGACAAACGAGCGAAATCTAATGGAGGCTGCTGTGAAGTCTTCAAAATGCCATTACAGAAAAAAAACTGATGCAAAAAAAAAAAAAAATGCATTAGGAACTAGGATGTGCTGAGATAACAGAATGTGATTCTAGTCTGTGACCAAATTTCACTCACCCCGGGTAGGTGGGCCTCCTGCCTTCACTTTTGGTTACTATAGCAACACCTGAAAACATGGTACGATACCTGTAAGTCAACACTATTTCTTTGGTAACTTGGTTTGGATTTTCAGCTTTAACATCGAGGGGGTCAATATTACAAGCCTTCTCGTAAATCCTCTGTACATGGCTTGCATTAAGATCCGGAAACCAGCCCAGTGCTGCACTGCTAATGTTTAATCTGTAGAATTACCGGAGCTGCAGAGGTCAGTCTGCGAGCAAAAGGCCTGTGCACACATACGGTTTTATAAATACACTCACGCTGATTCTGCCCTGGGGTTCAGCAATAACAGCAATTAGGCACGGACTGGAGGTTTTATTGAAAATCTATGGAAATGCTTGAAGTGACTTCAACAGCTTGTGACTGAAACAGACTTGTTTATGTCTCCAGTTCCCCATAGCTTATGTCACGGCCTTACAAGTTGTCTCATCCATAACGGCGCAGGAAAGCTGGTGGCCCCTATAGTAACCAGTCAGTGCAAGACTTTCATTTTGCAGTTTAAAAAAAAAAAAAAAAAAAAAAAACGAAAAGAATGACTCCTTTTACCTATCCATGGTTTTTTAATAATGTAAAAATTGCGAAAAATGTAGCGCTAAAAAGAAAATATTGTGCATAAATCTGTGAAAAAATTTATCACATCCACATATAAAACCACATAGACTCACGTGATTCCTATCACATATGTTACATTAATTAACAATAAAAAGTGTTATACCACTTCCATATAAACGTGTACTTATATGTGTCCAAATATAGATATAAAGAACAAATAACGTGAAAAAGACGATCGTAAATAAAAAGTCCTTTTTAAAGAAAAAAATTCAAGTCCCACGTGTGCGATTGAATATCAGATGAACCATCCAATCCTAGAGGTATAACATGCGAACAACCGTGTGCCAATGCCACCACCTTAGTAGATGCAGGCTTACCGGATATTTCTGACCCAAAAGAATATTATATAATAATATATTCCAAGGGTCATAGGGAAATCAAAAAAAATGTATTAAAAAAGGTAACAAACTCACATTTAAGTAGTTTATCAAGCGCTTTCAGTAAAAAAATGGCGGCAGTGGAGTCCTCCCTAATCCCATAATCCCTATGGGAGGACTCCACTGCCGCCATTTTTTTTTATCCATTTTCTTGATAAACTACTTAAAGAGGGATTCCGCCCCAAAAAAAAATATTAAAAGCCAGCAGCTATAAATACTACAGCTGCTGACTTTTAATAAATGGACACTCACCTGTCCCGGGTTCCAGCGATGCCGGCAGCCGAGGCCGATCGACCGCTCGGGCCTCGGCTGCTGCCGCCGCCATTCGAGGTGAGGGAATCAGGAAGTAAAGCGAATCGGCTTCACTTCCCGGTTCCCTACTGCGCATGCGCGAGCCGCGCCGCGCAATAGGAGATCTCCGCGCTGTCACTGGGACCCGTGTGTGTCCCAGCAGACAGCGCGGCAGGGCAGGAAATGGCGTAGACTCCCGTGGGAGTCTATGCCCGGAAGTGGGTGAAAATACCTGTCTTTGACAGGTATCTCCACCCCCCTGAAAGGTGTCAATTGTGACACCGGAGGGGGGGGGGGGGTTCCGATCAGCGGAGGTTCCACTTTAAATGTGAGTTTGTTACCTTTTTTAATACATTTTTTTTTTTAATGGAATTACACTATACGGCCTTATCTTTCCATCCTATATGTTCACCATTTGGAGTTGGGCCTTTTATACGATTGGAGAGAACCTGTTTATATCCATTTGTGTTTGGAAGAAATTTCTCTATTGATCTTGGTATTCCAGCACCTGCGAGCTTGATTTCCCTACAGTTACCATAAAAGCGTGTATGACCCTTGGAATATATATTCTTTTGGGTCAGAAATATCCGGTAAGCCTGCATCTACTAAGGTGGTGGTGGTGGCACACGGGTGTTCGCATGTTATACCTCTAGGATTGGATGGTTAATCTGATATTCAATCGCACATGTGGGACTTTTTTTTTTTTTTTTTTTTTTTTTTAAAAGGACTTTTTATTTACGATTGTCTTTTTCACGTTGATTTTTTGTTCATTTATATGTATATTTGGACACATAAGTACACGTTTATATGGAAGGGGTATAACACTTTTTGTTGTTAATTAATGTAACATATGTTATAGAAATCACAAGTCTACGTGGTTTTATACGTAGATGCAATACATTTTTTCACAGATTTATGCACAATAGTTTCCTTTTAGCGCTACACTTTTCCCAATTTTTACACTGTTTTGAACTAAAATATCCATTTTAGTGTGTTAGCTGCTTCTTAATATCTCGATAGCGCAGTGTTTCTTTTGGTTATGGGATTTTAATAAGTACTTGTTAAAGTCTATCTTTGGGAAAAGTAAAAATCCTCCTTTGAAGTGGGGCTGCTCCTATACTGCAAGGTATAAATGCTTGTTTGGGTCTAGCAACCTGAAATAACAATTTTACTTAGCCGCCCCCCCTGGCAGCCAGCACACTCCTCTCTTCTATGGTCTGAGGGCAAATTGTCCCCCAACAAGGATGTTGGTGTGCAATGGTTCAGGTGAAATGACTAGTATGGAGGACCAGAATTTTGCCTATGTTCTACTGCAGTGGTTGCCAACCAGTGGTCCGTGGACCATGAGAAAATTTTGGTGGCCCTCAGGGTTTCTGCCACAAACCAACATTGTGGTGGATGTATACCACCCAATGTTACCAGTGTTATTCTCAATGCGCCCCAACAGTCAATACTGTCATGCCTTCTCTGTAGTTCTATGGGAGGCGCTGGGAGTAGTGCAGAGAGCGGGAGGTGAAGGAGGAGGGGACTTTCAACGGCAATGCTGATCCCAGACTGGGGGGGGGGGAGCAGAGAGCGCAAGCCAATGGCTGGAAAAGGGGGTGATATCTAATGAGGAGTCTGTGTAAGGCCAGCCCATACATGGTTCGAAGATTCAAACCATTAGTGGGCAGGCTGAATGTACCAAGTTGACCGATCAACTTGGATACAACCAGACTGCTGGATTTTGAATGGTCTTCTCCCGGCTTCGCTCTTCCCACCCCCCCCCCCCCCCCCCCCGACGGGAGAAGACAATGAGCCAGCAGGAAGAATGCCCGCATCAACATTGTCTGTGTTGATGGGGGCATTGAGCACAATTTCTTTCCTTGCAGGAAAAAAATTTGCTCCGTGTATGGCCGGCCTGAGGTGAGGGGGGGGGGGGGGTGTCATAGAGCTGGAGCATTAAATTTATAAAGGCAGCAGTGTGGTCCAGGTGATCCAAGGATAGAAGGGCAGAGAGCTGAAGCATTGTGTGTAAATGGCATGTTAAATTCATGTTAGTGGCCTGCGGGATTCAAAATTATGAGTTTAGTAGTTTGTGCGGTCCGAAAGGTTGGTGACCACTGTTCTACTGTATTTGAGGAACCCTAAAGTGGAACATACATCTTATACTAATATGTATGCTACCAAAGTGAGTGTGTGCTGTAAATTGCCTTCAGCTGTTCCTGTTTCTCCTTTCTGGAGGCTGCCATTTTGCTAAAGCCCAGAGCCCCTGAACAGCAGTAAATATTTAGTCTGTCAGCAGAATGGCCTCTGCAAATTCAGCACAGTGCCTAAAAATAGAGAACGACTGCAGAGCAAGGTGAGACCGTATTACTGGATCTTAACCACTTAAGCCCCGGACCATTTTGCAGGCCAAAGTCCAGACCACTTTTTGCGATTCGGCACTGCGTTGCTTTTAACTTTTAAGCGGTCGTGCGTCGTGGCTCCTAAACAAAAATTATGTCCTTTATTTCCAACAAATAGAGCTTTCTTTTGATGGTATTTGATCACCCATGCGGTTTTAAATTTTTGCGCTATAAACAAAAATGAGCTAAAATTTCAAAAAAAGCATTATTTTTTTACATTTTGCTATAATAAATATCCCCCCGAAAAATATATATAAAAAAAAAAACATTTATTTTTTCTCAGTTTAGGCCGATACGTATTCTTCTACATATTTTTGGTAAAAAAAAATAATTGCAATAAACGATTATTGATTTGTTTGCGCAAAAGTTTACAAAATAAGGGATAATTTTATGGCATTTTTGGGACCATTGTCATTTATACAGCAATCGGTGCTATACAAATGCACTTATTCCTGTGTAAATGACACTGGCAGTGAAGGGGTTAACCACTAGGTGGCAGTGTAGGGGTTAAGTGTGTCCTAGGGGTGTATTTGTTTCTAACTGTGGGGGGGGGGGGGGTGTGGCTGTGTGTGACACGTCACTGATCTCTGCTCGGATCACAGGGAGCAGAGATCGGTGACACTATCACTAGGCAGAATGGGGAGATGCTTGTTTACTTTAGCATATCCCCGTTATTCCTTCCCGTGAGGCGATCGCAAGTATCTCCATGGTGATAGAGTCCGCAGGATCCGCAATCGGACTCACGGAGGTTCCCACCAATGAGCGTGCCGCTGCCGGCACGCACGCGATGGCACGGCGGCAACTTTAAAGGGACGTATCTGAATGCCCGTTTACCTGTCCGTGCCATTCTGCCGACGTACGTTGGCGTATGCCAGTCGGCAAGTGGTTAAACCAGGGCTCGACAAACCCCAGGCGCCAGGTCGCCAATGCAACCAGAAATCGCGACCTGGCGCCTAAGCTGCCACCAGCCGACTCACTATCGATGCCCCAGACATGCAGCAGCATTAACACTGACTGCCGTCCTCCTCCCTCCTTCACACTCTGCAGCACCGCGCTGTGTGTGAAACTGACACGCAATGGAGAGAGGAGGATCTGTCAGCCTGATGTCGGGGTGGGCGGGACCCGGCCGGGGTGGGGGCGGGACCCAGCATGCTATCAAACACCAGCCAATGGGATCTGGGTGGGCCGCTACGTGTATGTGGCCCGCCCCTTTTCTTAAGCAGCCCAATCGTTGGCTGGTGTTTGATAGCTGCTGAGTCCCGCCCACCCCGACATCAGGCTGAAATCTGACATATCCACCTGTTACTTGTCAGTTTCACACCCCGGCAGGGTCCCGCCAGCTCCTCTGTTACATTTCAGTAACAGAGTGCTCCGTGTGAAACCTGCCAGTGCCAATCAGTGCCACCTGCCACCAATCAGTGCCAACCAGTGCCACCTCCAATCAATACCACCTGCAACCAACCAGTGCCACCTGCCAGCGCCAACCAGTGCCACCTGCCAGCGCCAACCAGTGCCACCTGCCAGCGCCAACCAGTGCCACCGCCAATCAATACCACCTGCCACCAACCAGTGCCACCGCCAACCAGTGCCACCTGCCAGCGCCAACCAGTGCCACCGCCAATCAATACCACCTGCCACCAACCAGTGCCACCGCCAATCAGTGCCACCTGCCACCGCCAATCAGTGCCAGTGCCAACCAGTGGCACCTGCCAGTGCCACCAATCAGTGCCTCCTGCCAGCGGCAACCAGTGCCATCTGCCACCGCCAATCAGTGCCACCTGCCACCACAAATCAGTGCCATCTGCTAGTGCCAACCAGTGCCACCGCCAATCAATACCACCTGCAACCACCACCCAGTGCCACCTGCCACCACCCAGTGCCAATCAGTGCCACCTACCAGTGCCACCTGCCACCGCCTACCAATGCCACCGCCAACCAGTGCCACCTGCCACCGCCTACCAATGCCACCAGCAACCAGTGCCACCTGCCACCGCCAATCAGTGCCACCGCCAATCAGTGCCACCTGCCAACACCAACCAGTGCCACCGCCAATCAGTGCCATCTGCCAGTGACAACTAGTGCCATCACCAACCAGGGCCACCTGCCATCACCAACCAGGGCCACCTGCCAGTGCCAATAGTGCCACTTGCCAGTTTCAAACCAGTGTCACCTGCCAGTTCCAAACCAGTGTCACCTGCCAATGCCAACTAGTGTCACCTGCCAATGCCAACTAGTGTCACCTGTCGGTGCCATCTGGCAGTTCCACGTGCCTTCCAGTGGCAACCAGTGCCACCTGGCAGTGCCAGCCAGTTCCATCTGTTGCCAGCCTTACTCTTTCTGGTCAGCCCATACCCCTGATGTAACAGCTTTTCAATGGAGTTATTGACTGGGTGCTCCATTGTGAGTTAGGGATAGGGGGTGAAAATTACTGGCCTTAACCTGGGAGCTGGAAAAAAAAAAACTGGCTCCTAACATTTTTAACTGGCTCCTAAATTCAAAGCAAATTTGTCAACCCCTGGGTTAAACAGTATAGACATTTATTTTTAATGGTTTACATAGCTATACCTGCAAAAGGGGCCAGCCTGAAGTAATCTAGCAGGACTTAATTTTCTGAATAAAGATCCATTTCAAAAGTGATACTAAAGTCTTGTTTTTTTTTTTTTTTAGTTAAATAGCAAACATGTTATACTTGCCTGCCCTGTGCAGTGCAGTGGTTTTTACACAGGGCAGCCTGGATCCTCCTTCTCAAATCCCCACCCCCCCCCCCCCCCCCCCGCTGGCATTCCTGGCCCCACCCTCCTGTTGAGTTACCCCACAGCAAGCAGCTTACTATGGGGGCACCCAAGCCAAGACACAGCTCCCTGGTGTTAATTCAGACACAGAGCCGTGGCCCGGCCCGGGCCCTTCTCTCCTTATTGGCTGACTGGCTTTCATGACAGCAACAGGAGCCATTGGTGCCACGGTGCTATTTCAGCCAATGCAGAGGGGAGTCCCGGGCAGCCCAGACGCTCCTACAACATCGCTGGATCGGGATGGTGCTCAGGTGAGTATTAGGTGGGCTTTTGCACACAGAAGGCTTTTTATCTTAATGCATAAAAAAACTTTCTGCCTTTAAATCACTTTAAGGACTTCCACGGGGGGGGGGGGGGGGGGGGGGGGGGGGCGGGGGGACAACACTATGCAGGTAGCACAGAAAAAGATGTCGGGCTGAAAGCTTATGAAGCATTTTATAATTAGGCTTCGGTAAATCCAAAATCCCATTGGGAAGTCTTCAAAATGTGAAAGAACCTACCTGAGAGTGGTTGCTGGAAGTTTCCATTTTTTCTTGTGATCGTTCTCTTGCTAACCTTGCAGCTTCTTTAACTTCCTGAAATTTGTCTGCAAACTGCGAAGAAAAAGAAAATAGAAAGGTTCACGGTTTCATTGCTGAAAACTGTTTTTTGAGCTTTCAGGAAAGAAGTGACCAATGCATATACAGTGGGATGTTTCTATGAAAGAAATTAACTGGGAATCAACAATACTGTACACACGGACTTCACTTTTTTTTTTTTTTACCAGTTTTGTGATTCAGTTGATAAGAGGAAGTGTTTATTGACCGTCATCGCATTCGTTGCTATAAAACAGAATCTTCATTAGAATTAGAAACAGAATTCATTACTATAAAACAGAATCTACCAACAGCTTTGCACAACATAATATCCATGTAGCGGCCACAACCCTTGCTGGGCGGCCTTGACTTATTGGGCTTACCAGTTACCTTCTCTCAGCCTGCTCTTCCACATCTAGGGGTTCCCAGGGTTGATACCCAATGACTTGAACACTGACACGGACCTTTAACAAAGGTTTTATTTTGCAGTAGTAACATCCAATAACACAGTCTCTCATGGGAACAGAGGGCACGGGTGAAGAACTCAGGCACCTTGAACTGGAGGTCTAGCAAAGTCTCCAATTCCACCCAGAGAGTAGCCACTCGCAGCTGGGTACTTCAAGGCTGAACAGATCTCTAGCCAGAGATCATGGCAGTCAGCACATTGACTCCAAACTTGAAGCAATCCTATGAACGTATAGAAGTTGTAACTAGGGTTGAGCAGGAACCTTTTTCCTCAGTACCTGGAACGTTTCCTGCCTCCTCAATGGTACTGGAAAAACGCGAATTCGTCAATGTCCTTCCCAACTCAGTAACCAGGCACTTCCCAGGATGCCACTTGTCGGCCCTCCTCCGAAGAGTCCTCCTCCAGTCACTTCCACGAGCTGTGGTGCCTCTCCAGAGAGCACACCCGGACACCTTGAATCCTCCCTCAGTTACAGCGCCTCGGACCAGCAGGGTCCGAGATTCGAGAACAGACGGATCCCTACCCCAGAGCAGGCAGGTCTATCAGGGGCCTCTAACCGCAACATGTTGCGGGATGTCGAACACCCCGTGACCGGGACCCCTCACGGGGCTATCCCGGTCCTGGAACCAGAACAGACCACAATTGGCCTCACAAATTCCTCTCTCCTCAACACGTGACCTACACATCTGAAGTACCTCTTCCCAGACTCCCTAGCGGGCCCGGCACTCCCACTGATTGGTTCCGAGAAGGTTGATACTCAAAACGTCCAACCAGGCCTGGTTCTGGCCTGTCATGTGCACCTCACTGCGCAAATGACCAGACAGAACTTCCAACACAGCCCAGCCAGACTGATGTTAAGGCCAACCTACGTAATTAACCCTCAGAACCCCTACTGTGCTGAGGCAAAAAACTAAATTTACATGCGCATGACATTTTGTCTAAAATCTCCTCCGCTACATCCACATATCAGAACTGAACTATTTTATTAAAACCCACCTTTGTATCTCTTCATAGGCATTCGTAGGTGGTGTGCCAGGTGTGCCTGGGCACACCCTAATCTCTATGTGCGGTACCCATTCACCCTACTGCCTGGGTACCCCCCACCCTGCAGTGCTGCTGGCTTCCCTACTCTCTGCATGTGGACTGCTGCATAGAGACCCAACACCCTTAGAGACTGTGATGGAACGTCCCCCACACTCCGCTTTCTGCTTCCGTCAGTATACTGCTTCCTAAGTCCTGGAACACGAGTACAATGGATCTGGCTATAGGAACCCCCAAGAACCAAACAACACCAGTCTTGGAGTACATGAGGAATGAAACTTTATAGGAAGCAATACAGGTCTTCTATACAGTAAAAGAGGAGGTGCATACCTCCTGCTCATATGACTCAGCTGCAGAAGTTCCTGGTGACGCCACAGATGTTGCTGGCAGCAAAACCCACGTCCCTGTCAGTATTGTGGGAGAAAGGTCAACTACCTCTTCTCTCCGGGAGGCTGAAGCTGCTGTTGGGCAGAGTCTGGCAGAGTCTAGCAGAGCTCTGCACTGTTGTCAGCACTTCAGCTTTGGAGATGGCAATCTCCAGAGTTTCCACTGCCGATTCTCTGGCATGCTGCTGAATGCATTCTAGCAGTTTCATGTATGCCCTTTCCATGTGCTGTTCCTTCCTTAGCAAATAGTCTAGATCAGGTTTAAGCTCTGAGACCCCCTGCAAGACCGCGCATAGCCTCTCTGAATTCTCGCAGGTCTTCAAGGGTAGGTTCCCCTTCATTGCCAAACAGAAAACAATCTGAAAGGCTCTCCCACAGCAGTCCAGGACCACCAAAGTCATATCCCTCCAGAGAGCATTCTGTTGCCTCCCCTAAATATCCCTGCTCTGTGTGCCATTGCAGAGCCCGATAATGATTGTCCAGCTCTATCTCCTGCTGGACCAGCCTGTCCAACTCAGTCACCCATTGCTCCGCTCTCCCAGGAATGCCATCCGCAATGCCTGTTGATCCCTGGCCCGTTGCTCTTGGGTTGGAAATCACTTGCCCTGTTTTATACCAGCGAGCTGGGGGGGGCTCCAATCCAGAGCTCCATCCGAATCTGCAGCGGCCCCGGAAACTCTGATGCCAGGTCCATATCCCCCCTGGGGTGACAGAAGTCCGCTATCTTGATCTTGGATCCAAGTGGAGGTTTGGATGTCCTAGACTGCAGGAAGCGTCCCACTGCTTGCCACCAACTGTGACGCTATGTCCCTACACTCCTCTTGAGTGCTTTCATCATATACCACTTCCTCCCAGTCTGAATATAGATATCAGATATTCCAACCGCTCCCAAGCACAAAACAAGACGACACTTGTTTAGTTGCTAATATGGACTCTTTAATAGAACCAGATTACAGTCTTTTTATACACTTAACACAAGGGGTTAGATAATGAGGTAGGGCTGCTCATGGATACTCCCCCCTCCTCTATACCAACAACTTAAAAGACAATTACATAATTAACATTTTAATTAAGACAGCACTTAAGGCAGCCTAGGTGACCAGACAGTTCGTCTCCAGAGGTCAATGTGATCAGTTCTTTCAATGACCATCTACGGTTCAAAATTAATAACCAAGAATAGTCTTTGGGCAAATCCAAGAAAACCTCACAAAGAGCACTGTCCCCACCCAAATGCCAGGGCCCATGATCGGTGGGCAAGAGGCTAACATTCAGTCTGCTCCAAAAGCCTCTGTCCTGGCTAGGTCTGTCACAGAGACCATCTAATGGTCCCCATGTGAGATTCACCATTTACAATATAATTCTCTCACATGCGTTTCCCCATTACCCATCAGGGACTGGGAAAGAGAACTGGGCCACCCACTCCTCGATGAAGACTGGGAAAAAACATTAAATTTAATGTTTAAATCAAGCCTATCTACCCAAATACAAACGAGAAATTACAAATTATTATCTAGGTGGTATAGATCTCCCGCTGGGCTACACAGGATGTTGCCATCACGCCCCAACCACTGTTGGTGCTGTGGGGGGGGGGGGGGGTGGTGACACAGGTACTATGATCCATATATGGTGGTATTGTCCTCAGGTGAAGCCATTTTGGAAAGCCATTTTCAACTGTGCTCTCCTATCATGGGTAAAACCTACCTGGAGCTACCAGAAGTGGCTCTGCTTTTTGTCCCCCTAGGCTTTGTGATGTCTGACAAAAAAAGTGCCTACTCCATTTCCTTCTTTCTACGGCACAAGAAATAATTACTGGACACTGGAATTTACCTACTGTGCCCTGTATTGGGAAATGGGCGGTCAAACTTAAACCATATAATGAGGATGAAGGCGCTTAGTGCGAGCTTACAAAAAAGGTACCCTAAATTTGAAAAACGTTGATATGCTTGGATTGAGTTCTGACTCTGACACACTGCTGTCTTTTTTGTGATATTTGAACCCATAGCGGGCACACATAGATGGACAGCACAGGAACCCTTGGATGGTCTGGGATTCCCATTTACCTCAATCTTACTTTACGCTCTCCTCCTTTTTTCTTTCTCATATTACCTTAACTCCAGCCCATGCCTCTTTTCTGGGTTAGACTGGTATGCACTAGATTACTGAATTCTATAAATTTGCGTTTTCACCGATTGTCTAATTTTGGTCATTATGATGTAGCAGCAGATATGTGTGAAAAATGAATATGTCGTCTCCGTCCACATGCCAAATGCATTTGTTGATGATTACTTCTATTCATTTTGCTTGGACTTACTCTGTGTAAATCTTGGAAAATGTTTGATAACCGTTATTCTTTACACACACACACACACACACACACAAGCAGCAAATATATGATAATGTTGGTGAGAATTGTTTTGTAGCTTGACTACCAAACACTCTCTAAAACCAACATTATAAAGAGAGAATTCAATAATACACTTATGACATTTTTCTGGCAGTATGGCCCCTTTAAAATTCCTGCACCAGAATCAAAAATCCCTGCTGCTCCTTTCAGTAGCTTTACCGACAAATTTGGCAGATACAGATTGTAAAGAACTAAGTGGTGCTATGGCTTCACTAAAAAAAAAAAAAAAAAAAAAAAAAAAAAGGAACTACAGTTTGTAAATACTCAAACTTGGCATACAGAGACAAGTAAAGTGCTTGTCCAGCCTCAGAGCACCTCCGAACGTGGTGCTCTCCCGAAATTCATGTATTCATTTCCAACAGGTCCATAAATCTGTCACCTGCAGCGGTATTAGCTGTGTGGAGACGGGGCAGAATTCTAAAGAGTTTATGAATTATTTAAGAATGTTCCCAATTTGTATGTACATTAAATGTGTTAACAGAAAATGTATAACATCTGGCTGGCCGAACACGATGGAATATGTCATTGCAAAACGTTAAAAGCTCACTCCGGAAACTGAATAACACTGGGCTAAATCTATAAAAACAAACATAACAACCACAGTTTTTCTCCATTTAATTACAGTAATGCAGACAGATCCTTTCATTAGCTCTGGTTTGCCGGTGAGAATTACATCTTGGAGCTCTTTCAGGAAATGAATGGGGAATTGGCACAGGTGTGGTTGACAAGCAAAAATCTAACAGGAGCCATTGTTAAAAGTTGTTGAACAGAACCTGCTGAGTCTGACACTTATTGATTGGTTGTAATCCCTGCAGCAGAAAAGGAAGATCAACAGGAGGCAAAACCTTGAGAAGCATGACATTTTAACTACATGCGCCCTAATGATCTTGAAGGTTGGTATATCAATTTTTAGCATTTTCAACCCAAGACAGATAAGTTAGGTCTGCAACAGTAGTGGATAATACAACAGCAAGAAACACAGGCTCTATGACTAAAAGAACTTCTGGAACAGTTACATATTAACATTTTGTAGATGAAACTCCATGAGTCAGTATAGCATTGCTTTAGTACCCCAAGTATGAGTTTTGCCATTGTTCAAGGGGAGTGGCTGGTGTTTTTTTTTTATTGGTGGGGGTGGAAAACAACTAACCCCCCCCCCCCCCCAGTCGGTCGATCATCCAGCCCCGCACTTACCCCATATAGGTGGTGGGCCGGCAGTGCTCCTATGGGTGATGGGCACCAGCTTCTATTGCCATCTTAAAGAAAGGCTTAATGCTCCAGCAATTTGAAACCGTGTCTCTGGACACCTGCAACCTGGGTCGGAATTTCAAAGGAACCATCTTGGCATCACGGCTTACTACTGCTGTGGCTCTGATGAAGAGGTCACTCCCTCGTAACACGTAAACTGTCTACTATCTATCTAATCTACTCCATCGTATCTATTTAATCTATCTAATCTATCAAAAGTATGGGAGGGTCCAAAATTTGTCCTGGCACGTACTACTAGGTGCACACTAAATTTAGCAGTATGTAGAGAAAAGGGGCATTCTTTTTTTTCCCCCCAAAACAGTGTTAAGAAATAAGTCGTATTAGAACAACATGGTTAACATATTTACTTTGTTACATTTATTTGGTTGTAATTTGGTGGACCTCAAGTCTTGGAACCATGAATGTAAAGTGGTGATTGTGCCCTTGGCACGTAGCTGTATGTGATGTAAGCACAGCTCGCAGTGTAGACGTACTTAAAACAAACAATTAAGTTATTTTTAGGGATGGGGAGCAGTGGGTTTAGTTTTCCTTAACCACTATTAGTTTTCTATGATGCGGTGGTTGCCATGGTAAAGACGAAGATAAGGAAATGCAGTCCGATTAACCCTCGCTTCTTCCAGCCTTGTAGCAATTATTACCAAGCTGGATATAATTATAGAAAACGTCAGCCTCTGTACCTGCTAGTTAATACAGCCCCTCGGGGAGTGTAACAATCCTGAATTCAAGCAAATATTTACGCTACTACTCTTTACGCTACTGATACAAGGGAGTTGATTTACTAAAGGTAAATGGGTTATTCACTTTACAAGGAAACTGCACTTTGCAAGTTAATTTTCCCTTTTAGCTTACTGAAATTAATGATGCAAAGAAGATCCAATTATGTTCAAGGGCAATAAAAACTTTTTTTTTTTTTTGCTTGCACATAATTGGATGATGGAAGTCCGCACAACTTCACAATATTCACCAAGTTAAAGAAGAAGTGAATTTCCTTTTACCGATAGGCAAGCCTATAATAAAGCTTACCTATAGGTAGTGTAACTATCTCCTAAACAGGCATCATTTAGGAGATATTTACATTACATGCAGCCAGTGACATCACTGGCGCATGCGCTCTGAAGGAACGGCGACCCATGCCATTCCTTCTGAGCCCTGTGCCGTGACCAGCGGCTCCCGTGTGCATGCGTGGGAGTGACATTGTCGCCGTTTTTAGCCAGTCACAGAGCTGGAGCCCACGAACCCAGAAGTAAGACGGGTGAAGATGGAAGCGGATGCGGATTTGACATCTCAGCACTAGAACAAACCTAACTTTTCTGTCTTGGTTTGAAAATGCTAAAAATTGATATCCCAACCTTCAAGATCATTAGGACGCATATAGTTAAAATGTCATGCTTCTCAAGGTTTTGTCTCCTGTTGATCTTCCTTTTCTGCTGCAGTGATTACAACCAATCAATAAGTGTCAGACTGAGCAGATTCTGTTCAACAACTTGTAACAATGGCTCCCGTGGACCATTTTTGCTTGTCGACCGCACCTGTGCCAATTCCCTATTCATTTACTGAAAGAGCTCCAAGATGTAATTCTCACCGGCAAACCAGAGCTAATTAAAGGATCTGTATTACTGTAATTAAATGGAGAAAAAACTTGGTTATTATGTTTTTCTTTTTTTATATAGATTTAGCCCAGTGTTATTCAGTTTCCGGAGTGAGCTTAAGTTTCACATAATGTGCAAGTATGCGATACTAGCAGATTATGACTTAACGTGCATGAAAAAAAAAAAAAAAAACCCCAGCAGTATACAACCGCTTTAATGGAAAAATGCCCTGGGAAAGTGCAAATCTCCTTGCAAAGTGAATAGCCTATTTGCCTTTAGTAAATCAGCCCCTAAGTGTTGGTAAATGAAGATTACCGTCTCATTGTAGATTACACATGAGAATGCTGTAATTCTTAACAGAAAGAACTTAAGTAAAGGTTACATGTGAAGTGCGATCTGGGGGGCATTTTGCAGTGCTGCTAATAGTCCTCTAAGCTTAAATGGAGAATATATCTTCATCCAGCCTGCGGTCTTCATACCTGAGAATTATTACAGAAAAGACACTTATGTATTCATTCTCAGCTCTGTGGAGACTATTTGGGAATAATGCTTCCCTGCAGCTGCAATAATGAGGAACAATACGAGAAATGTGGGTCATACTCTTAGAGAATTTTCTTCTCTGGCTTCAAAACACTCAGCACTAAGAACTCGCAGCAAAGAGAAGAGCACAATGACAGGAGACAACAGAGGAAAGAAATGGTGACCAGATGAGAGGCAGAAGATTGTGAGAAAATAGCTTAATATTTGTTATACAGAGGCAGCTTTGCTGGAGGACTGCAAAACACTAAGTGCACATAAATGGCACCATAGAATACCAAAAACATTCCGAACCTCCGTGACAAGGGCTGGAAAATAATAAAAGGAATCTGTCGGAAACATCTGATGGAAGCAGCCATTTACAAATGGACCCATTTCAGCATCATTGTAAGTGAATTGACTATGTTTGTCTTCACAATGGTCCATTGCACTAACGTTCATAGCTGAATTAATACAAAACCTGTGAAGTTTACTTTATTGTGGCATCCAGAATAAAGGATGCCAGCCTTTACCAAACACAACTGTATCAAAGCACTTATCAACCTGGTACAACAAGGTCTAAAAGTTGTATACGGGGAAAAAAAAAAAAAAAAAAAAAAAAATTTCTTTATTCTAAAACATGCAATTTTAAAAACAAAAAAATAAACAAAAACAAAAAACACAACACTTAAAATTAATAAAAAAACCTCTGTGTCTGGACCACATGCATACAACTAATCAATCGTCTGTATTGTGTCATGCAATAACTTCTAAGGTTGTGCAGAGAGTCCAGTCCATACACTGCAGAAGACTTCCAATGGGGCAGCACAGTGGCTCAGTGGTTAGCACTTCTGTCTAGCAGCAATAGGGTCATTGGTTCAAATCCCAACCACAATACTACCTGCCTGGAGTTTGCATGTTCTCCCTGCGTGGGTTTCCTCTGGGTGATCTGGTTTTCTCCCACAATCCGAAGACATGTTGGTAGGTTAATTAGCTCCTGTCTAAATTGGCCCCAGTATGTGTATGTATGAATGTGAGTTAGGGACTTTAGGTTGTAAGCTCTGAGAGCAGGGACTGATGTGAATGTACAATATATGTATAAATCACTATGTAAATTGACAGCTCTATATAAGAGCCTGTAATAAAATAAAGATAAAAAAATAGTTGTCCTCTGCAGCAGATAAACTTGTCATTTTCATTTTAACACAATAATCTCCTTCCTCGTTGTCCAATGACCTTCCCCCAGCCCTCCAACTGAAAGTCCATGGGAGAGGAGTCTACAGAATCCAGCCATTATATCCACAAACCTCTGTTCGCAGTTGCAATGCTTTGCGGGAGCACTTGTGAAAAAAATGTATAGATACACATTTTTTTTTCCTGTAAATACTTGTGATTTTATTATTTTTTGTAAAAGATTGCCTTTATAGAAGCAGCAGGGCTGTACAGAATGTTTTATTTTACATGTATGCAAAGGATAATGTGTCAGCTAAACTCTAGCTGCAGATATCTGATAGAGGCCTGATAAAGCCCTACTTGGTGCGCCAATAATGCCCACACACATTATTGGAGCACCAAGTAGGGCTGTTCTAACAGCCAGTAAAGTCATACTTGTATTGTTCTCAATGTACACAGGAGAAAGAAGCAGGAAAGTAGACAGGTTTATCTGAAGGAAAACTTGGGCAGGATGGATCAGATGCTCCATTCGTCAGGAACCATTCAGGCCTTATGTACACTGCTGCTGGCAAACGGACATTTAGGCTTCAGGTACACGGGACATTTTTCAACTTCTCCTGAACGATTTAACTTGACAGCCAGAAACCAGCATCTAAAAATAGGCGTGTAGTCGCATTTAGCTGTATGTGTCTAGAATCGCTTGGAAAAAAATGATCTGGGGAAGGGCAGTGTCCGATGTAGAGATCTGGGGAAGGGCAGTGTCCGATGTAGAGATCTGGGGAAGGGCAGTGTCCGATGTAGAGATCTGGGGAAGGGCAGTGTCCGATGTAGAGATCTGGGGAAGGGCAGTGTCCGATGTAGAGATCTGGGGAAGGGCAGTGTCCGATGTAGAGATCTGGGGAAGGGCAGTGTCCGATGTAGAGATCTGGGGAAGGGCAGTGTCCGATGTAGAGATCTGGGGAAGGGCAGTGTCCGATGTAGAGATCTGGGGAAGGGCAGTGTCCGATGTAGAGATCTGGGGAAGGGCAGTGTCCGATGTAGAGATCTGGGGAAGGGCAGTGTCCGATGTAGAGATCGGGGGAAGGGCAGTGTCCGATGTAGAGATCGGGGGAAGGGCAGTGTCCGATGTAGAGATCGGGGGAAGGGCAGTGTCCGATGTAGAGATCTGGGGGAAGGGCAGTGTCCGATGTAGAGATCTGGGGGAAGGGCAGTGTCCGATGTAGAGATCTGGGGGAAGGGCAGTGTCCGATGTAGAGATCTGGGGGAAGGGCAGTGTCCGATGTAGAGATCTGGGGGAAGGGCAGTGTCCGATGTAGAGATCTGGGGGAAGGGCAGTGTCCGATGTAGAGATCTGGGGGAAGGGCAGTGTCCGATGTAGAGATCTGGGGAAGGGCAGTGTCCGATGTAGAGATCTGGGGAAGGGCAGTGTCCGATGTAGAGATCTGGGGAAGGGCAGTGTCCGATGTAGAGATCTGGGGAAGGGCAGTGTCCGATGTAGAGATCTGGGGAAGGGCAGTGTCCGATGTGGAGATCTGGGGAAGGGCAGTGTCCGATGTGGAGATCTGGGGAAGGGCAGTGTCCGATGTAGAGATCTGGGGAAGGGCAGTGTCCGATGTAGAGATCTGGGGAAGGGCAGTGTCCGGCGGACTCTATCGTCACAGGGATACCCGCGATCGTCTCACGGGGAGGAAGAACGGGGAGATGCTAATTTAACAAGCATCTCCCCGTTCTGCCTAGTGACAGAGTCACTGATCTTGGCTCCCTGTGATCGGAGCAGAGATCAGTGACGTGTTATACACAGCCACACACCCCCCCCCACAGTTAGAAACACTCCCCAGGGCTCACTTAACCCCTACATTGCCCTCTAGTGGTTAACCCCATTCGCTGCCAGTGTCATTTACACAGGAATCAGTGCATTTGTATAGCACTGAATGCTGTATAAAATGACAATGGTCCCAAAAATGTGTCAAAAATGTCCGATGTCTCTGCCATAATGTCGCAGTCACGATAAAATAATATTTAAAAAAAACGCTGATCACCGCCATTACTAGTAAAAAAATATAAAAATAAAAAAAAATAAAAAATTAATAAAAATGCCATAAAACTATCCTCTATTTTGTAAATGCTATAACTAATAAACGCTAATTGCGATTTTTCTTTACCAAAAATATATAGAAGAATACGTATCGGCCTAAACTGAGAAAAAAAACAAAAACTTTATAAAATATTTTTGGGGGATATTATAGCAACATAATGTTTTTTTCAAAATTGTTGCTCTTTTTTTTGCTTATAGCACAAAAAATAAAAACTGATCAAATACCACCAAAAAAGCTCTATTTGTGGGGGGGAAAAAAACTATGCCAATTTTGTTTGGGAGCCACGTCGCACGACCACGCAAGTGTCAGTTAAAGTGATGCAGTGCCAAATCGCAAAAAGTGCTCTGGTCTTTGGCCTGCAAAATGGTCCAGGGCTTAAGTGGTTAATGTGTTCATTTGTTATTAACCACTTGACCACTGGGCACTTAAACACCCTTAATAACCAGACCAATTTTCAGCTTTCAGTGCTCTCACAATTTGAATGACAATTACTCGGTCATGCAACACTGTACCCATCTGAAATTTTCGTCCTTTTTTTCCCACAAATAGAGCTTTCTTTTGGTGGTATTTGATCACCTCTGCGTTTTTTATTTTTTGTGCTATTAATGAAAAAATACCGAAAATTTTGTAAAAAAAAGCATTTTTCTTCATTTCTATTAAAATTTTTTGCAAATAAGTAATTTTTCTTCATAAATTTGGCCAAAAATGTATACTGCTAAATGTCTTTAGTAAAAATAACCCAAATTAGTGGATATTATTTATTCTGCGTGAAAGTTATAGGGTCTACAAGCTATGGTGCCAATCACTGAAAATGTATCAATTTGATCACAGCTGATGTACTGACAGTCTATCTCATTTCTGGAGACCCTAACAAGCCAGTAATGTACAAAAACCCCCCAAATGACCCCTTTTTGGAAAGTAGACATTCCAAGGTATTTAGTACGTGGCACGGTTAGTTTTTTGAAGTTGTAATTTTTTCCCACAATTCTTTGCAAAATAAAGATTTTTTTTATTTTAATTTTTTTTCACACCAAATTGTCATTTTACCAGGCTATTTCTCTCACACGGCATATACATTCCACAAATGAAACCCCAAAATACATTCTGCTGCTCCTCCTGAGTACGGTGATACCACATGTGTTAGACTTTTACACAGCCTGGCCACATACACAAGTCCAACATTGAAGTAGCAACTTCAGGCGTTCTAGGAGCATAAATTACACATCTAATACCTCAACCACCTATTACACTTATGAAGGCCCTGGAGCACCAGGACAATAGAAACGCCCACAAAGTGACCCCATTTTGGAAAGCTAACACCCAGGTGGGCACTGATGGGCACAGGTGGGCACTGATGGACACAGGCGCCACTGATGGACACAGGCGGCACTGATGGGGCACTGCAGTGGCACAGGTGGCACTGATGGGCGCAGGTGGCACTGATGGGCGCAGGTGGCACTGATGGGCACAGGTGGCACTGATGGGCACTATAGTGACTTTGGTGACACTGGTGTGGCTCTGGTGGCACTGATTAGCACACAGATGGCACTGGTGGGCACAGGCGGCACTGGTGGGCACAGGCGGCACTGGTGGGCACAGGCGGCACTGGTGGGCACAGACGGCACTGATGTGGCACTGCAGTGGCGCAGATGAGCACTGATGGGCACAGGTGGCACTGATGGGCACAGGTGGCACTGATGGGCACAGGTGGCACTGATGGGCACAGGTGGCACTGGTGTGGCACTGGTGTGGCACTGGTATGCACTGTAGTGGCACTGGGGTGGCACTGGGGTGGCTCTGCTGGCACAGAGGTGGCACAGAGGTGGCACAGAGGTGGCAAAGGTGGCACAGGTGGCACAGATGTGGCACAGGTGATAGATGGCACTGGTCTGTCACTGGTCTGGCACTGTTCTGGCACTGTTGTGGCACTATTTGGGCACTGCTGGGCACTGCTGGGCACTCACGGTTATCTTTTATTTTCACTGGGATGTTCTCCTCTCCTCTCACGCTGCATCGGTGTGAGGAGAGGAGACTGATGACCTTAGCTTGACCCGGCAAGCCGAATTGTTTACATTTGTGATCGCTCCGTCATTGGACGGAGCGATCACGTGGTAAAGGACCGCTGCCATTGGTCCTTTACCGCGATCCGTGTTGCGCCGGGTCCCGTGAACTCGGCGAGCACGGATGTTCCGGCGTGCGCGCCCCAGGGGGGCGCGCACGAACGATTCTCCGGGAGGCCGTTAATTAACGGCCTCTTAGAGATAGCAAACCGACCTATAGCCGTTAATCGGCTATAGGCCGGTTATTAAGTGGTTAAGGGAGGACTACTCATTTGCATATAATGAAAATATTTGAAAATATTTCCAAAATTTGCACATACAAATTAAATGACTGGTCTCAATATTCAGGCTACGCTCTCTGGATTTAAAGTGGATGTAAACCCAATGTCAGCCTTTCTAAACTACTGCCATAGGGGTTTATCTGTAAGGATATACATGCCTCCTGCATGTAGCTTTACCTGTCAAATGCCTCCCCTCTGTCTGTTACGAGACCCAAAAAACTGCATATTCTGTGAGTGGGTCTGTTGTCTGGAGCTCGGTGGGTGGAGTTGTGATGTCAGTAGATTCCCCGTCCACCTCTACACTCCCCTTATCAATATGCATTTTCTCCTGTGTATTTCTTACACTGAACTTCGGCTATGATCTCTACATCCAGTGAAAAGACAGGAAAGTAACCACATGACTTCAGCATGCCCAATCATGCTGAGGTGGAGAACATCCAATTCTAGCAGAGCAGAAGAAAGGAGTGAGAGGGAATTAAAAAATAATGCATGTCTCTTAGGCTAGTACACGAGATATGTAAATCATCTGTCACTCACAGCAAGGGGGGGGGGGGGGGGGGGGGGGATTTGAAAAAGTTTTTCTCTGTTTGTCAAGATTTCTCTCACTGAGCAATAAAAGAGGATTGTTCAGAGATGGAATAACTCTTTGTGGCAAGACTGGGCTCAAATTATAGGAAATCGTATACTCTACATTATGACATCAAAAAAGAAATTCGGGTTTACATCCACTTCAAAAACAAATGGATCAGAATCGATGCAGATCATTTATTTTTTTATTTTATTATTATTTTTAATTATTGTTTTATTACTTTTTTTTTGGATACTTCGAAGTCCCAAACTATGGCAATATGGACGAATTTGTTGTTTTCATTAGAATTTATTTCTGATTAGTTGAAATTTGTTACCATTGTGCTTTGGATACATCCGAATCTATGAATAATGAAAATTTCTTATGAATTTAGACTCCTAACGAAACGCATCGCACGTGTTAAATTAGATGTACAGATTTAGATTCAACTAGACACGAACAAACTGAAGCCAAACTCTACCTCACTGCACTTACACTGTTACAGCCCCATTTTTTTTTTCTTTAGGATAAAGGATTTTACAAAAAGAAATAAAATCTGATCATTGTAAGCACCCCTGTCAGTAGTAAAAGGTAGGTTTCAACACCCTGATACATTTGCAGGACAGTTTTGTTCGGTTGAAAAACAACAGACTTACTAATCAGATCACCAGCTGAAATTAGAAGAAAGCTTAAAAAAGGGCAACCAATGCAGCCACCACATCTAAGAAGTGGTAGGTTGTAATATAATAAATGTTAGTTTTTGAGTTTAATGCCGCTTTCATTTTGTTCTTAAAGTCTTGTTACTTTTTAAAAATAGTAGAATTTAAAGAGGAACTCCACTTGAGAAAAAAATAACATTTTACAGTGTTGGGTGATCAATGTACAGTACAAGGGTAGTAACAAAACTTTGTTGCAGATTCCAATGCTGAAAGTAATGCTGAAAAATGCCCCGTACACATGATGAGATTATCGGACGAATGACCATCTGTTTTTTTTTTTTGCATACTAATCTCAGATCGAATCTGACGAGTTTACTAAAGTCCCGAAAATTTCCATACGGCAGAAAAAAAAAAATTTGGAAGCGATGTCATGTGTTGTAATGCATTTGTATTGCATCTTCAAATGATAGCTGTAATGATGAAACGAAAATCGTATGATCTGGCATTGTGCACGTCCGATAGAATAATATTGGATGAACTGTCATGATTGGCTCTCAAAAGCTCTGTACTAATGATCCGGTTATCGCACAAGTGCTTCGAAATCGGCGTTTTCCATATGATTTTCTGATCGTGTGTACGGGGCATAAATCTGCGTGTTTGTCTGTGTCCATGTGGGAAAGTGAGTCGAATGGGAGGTGTTTCATAATTATCAACTAGCTGTAGCACCTGCAGGGCTCTAATGAGGAAAGCGGCAAGGTTTGCATCAGTTTAGATGCAATTTTCTATTGGGAGTATCTCACCAAAAATGAAATTTTTGTTGCAGAGGATGCCTGATATCTGACTTGTATCTTAGCGTAGACTTCTGCAAAATCAGTGAGCCGATCACACAAGTAGGAAATTATGTTTCGGAGGGGCATTCTGTGTACAGAACACCTCCAGGTAGCCATATTGAATTTTAAAGGGAAAAACACTGCGTTATGGTAGGGAAATGATAAAGGTAACTAAAGGACAGCCACTGACACTCAAACAAAGTTCAGTGAATATAAGGTAACAAATAGTGTAGCGCTAGGTAGGTGAAAAAAGTGTCAGTAATGAAACTGACAATATACCGCACATAAGTAATAAAATATGCAGTTACGTGAAAAAATCAAATATAAGTTCACTAGAAATACAAAATAAATAAAAATGTGTAGGTACTGAAAAGTATCGATAACTAAAGTGTGAGTCCCAGTGAATAAAGTCCACATATATTAAATGGTAAACAAATGTTGTGGTTAATCTTCCCAACGAGGAGATCAGGCAATCCACAGATCAGGTAACACCAAAGATAACGGCTTGTCTGAAGTGGCTTCAAAGAAATGGTTAAATACTCTTACCAGAGAGGATGGACTCATCTGTCATACGACGGTTGAGTCAACAGCGCTTGAGGTCCAAACATGGAACCAATAGTGAGTTGATAGTAGTCCAAGTGGATGGCTCAGCGGTCTCCAGTTTGGGAGGACTTCCAATGTTGAAAGGCTGTGGTATACGTCTCTCAGGGCGACAGGGTCCAATTAGTCGTGTTGGGGTGCCAACCCCAAATGCGGGGGATGGTCCGCAAAAAGGAAAAAGAAAGGAAAAAAGAGGCTCCAAATGGTGCAGATCAGATGATAACCATTGGGTTTATTTAAAAAAAAGTCATAAAAACTATAACGCGTTTCGACAGCATAGGTCTTCAACTGTTGAAGACCTATGCTGTCGAAAAGCGTCGGGCTTGCATTTGGCACCCCACATTGCTTTTTTTAATATATTTTTTGTGATCACATGTCATAATTTTGTTATAGTTTTTGACTTTTTTAAAATAAACCCAATGGTTATCATCTGATCTGCACCATTTGGAGCCTCTTTTTTCATTTCTTTTTCCTTTTTGCGGATCATCCCCCGCATTTGGGGTTGGCACCCCAACGCGACTAATTGGACCCTGTCGCCCTGAGAGACGTATACCACAGCCTTTCAACATTGGAAGTCCTCCCAAACTGGAGACCGCTGAGCCATCCACTTGGACTACTATCAACTCACTATTGGTTCCATGTTTGGACCTCAAGCGCTGTTGACTCAACCGTCGTATGACAGATGAGTCCATCCTCTCTGGTAAGAGTATTTAACCATTTCTTTGAAGCCACTTCAGACAAGCCGTTATCTTTGGTTTTACCTGATCTGTGGATTGCCTGATCTCCTCATTGGGAAGATTAACCACAACATTTGTTTACCATTTAATATATGTGGACTATTTTCACTGGGACTCACACTTTAGTTATCGATACTTTTCAGTACCTACACATTTTTATTTATGTTGTATTTCTAGTGAACTTATATTTGATTTTTTCACGTAACTGCATATTTTATTACTTATGTGCGGTATATTGTCAGTTTCATTACTGACACTTTTTTCACCTACCTAGCGCTACACTATTTGTAGCCATATTAAATTGCATTTTACAGAAAATGACAGAGCTGCAGATTGAAAAGGAAAGGTTTTTAATGACATTCAATCACAATATGACTTGTGTCACAATTGTATACATTATATTATTTTTTTCATTATTTGCGGTTTCTTTTTTCCCCACGAAAGTGGAGTTACTCTTTAAATGTTAGAGACATTTACAAAGATTACATTAGACAAAGTAGGTAAAAGAGTCGGGGTACATCTGCACATTTCTTGAATAATTTTCTAAATGGAATTTTTCAGCTTCCTCTAACCGGGAACTTCATTTTTACAATCGAGGAAAAAAAAAAAAAAAAAAAAAAAAAAAGAAGCCCGAGTGCAGATCAGGAAACCGAACACAACACTTGCCATAAACCCGTAGAAAGTATCTGGTAAAAAATAAGACAAGCTGCTTCTAATGAATGTAGGAGGACGTATGTGAGATGTTCTGTCAAGTAGGAGGTTGCTATGGGAATTACTTGCTGTGTTATTTCCAAGCCGCAGTCGTCATAATCCACCCAGACTATTTTAGGTGCCTTTTTCCTTCTTTTACAGCTTGTATTTCATACGTTGTCCCCTCTGTCCTATTTGAATTTTTATTATTTTAATTTAATTGTACATCAAAAACATAGAAGAAAGGAGCAACTGATTACAGGTTCTGCAAATTAGAACTTGAAAACGATTAAGAGATGAAATCCCTTTTTTATGAGCACATAAGATACAGAATAGAAAAGGAAGAGCGGAGCATTTACAGAATAAACACAAATAATACACTTGGTTTTAAATCATGTTCTTGCGTTTGTTGGTGTCAAATTCTTTTTTATGCTACACCTGTCTTAACATGGCCCATTCCCACCAACGTCCTGGCTAAACCACTTCTAGTTTGGCTCAATTCACCTGCATGTAAAAATCAGCATTTTTTTGCCAGAAAACTACTTAAAACCCCCAAACATTATATATTTGAGGCCTTGGAGAATAAAATGGTGGGCGTTACATTTTTTATAATGGGACTGATGTGCACATTCGCCTGGGGGCATTTTCATTTTTATCTTTTATATTTTATGATCACAGACATACCCCACTTTTAAGTACACAATGGGACAAGAGCATGTATGTAAAATGAAAATGTACTTAAAGTGAAGCAATTCCCCTTTTCACTTCTCAATGCATATAAATACACTAGCTCTATGGAAAATCTTGGTCAGCTTGACATGGGACTGCTCCCAGGTTTTAACATTGGCGTCTATGGAAAATCTTGGTCAAATTAACATAGCACTGCTCCCAAATCATAAGCAAAGGGACACCAAACTTGGGGACCCAGGAATCCGACATGGTGGATTACCTAGACAAGCTGGCTGACCACAAAAATTGATATGTTGTAGCCTTGGGTCGCCTCTAGGTGCTCCCCAAGTTTGGTGTCCCTGTCACCTATGGTTCAGGAGCAGTGCCATGTCAAGCTGGCCAAGATTTCCCAAAGATGCCAGTGTTAAAAACCGGAAGTAGTGCCATGTCAAGCTGACCAAGATGTCCCATAGAAGCAAACGTGGCCGTACTTGTGAGTATATGTAAAGTAAGGGTACACAAACCGAGTTATGCCCGTATTATTTATTTTTAAAGTAATAAATAAATGAAAGAACCTTTTAATTTTTTTTTGATCAACATTATTGCTATCACAAGGGTGGAACAACAGCCCTTGTGATAGCATGGGCCGTGACAGGTCCTCTTTATGGAGAGATCTGGGATCTATTAGACCCTAGACCTCTCCTCCAAAGCAGCTGATCAGACATCGAGTAGTCTGATCGGCTGCTTCACTGGCCGGTACCAGGCCATTAAACAAAGTACCAAAACCAGGCGTGATGAAATCCTTATCACTTCCGGTTTCTAACATCACAGTAGAGGATTGGGAAATTTGGTTTCTACCACTCTTCTCAGTGAAACAAGGTGTAATTCGGCAAGACTGTGTAGAGTTGTTGTGCCACATCCAATAACGAAACTACATCAATAAAAGACCTCTAGTGGTGGACTTTAACGGCACGTACAACCAAAAATTACAAATAGGAACAATTAACTTTCTTTATTGAAATGGTATAAAAAAAAATCACAGAGTTGATACATATCATAGGAGTTTGTAACAGTAGCAGAAACGCATTACTTATACAGAATCGACTATAGAAGCGATCACCCTGCGCGTTTCGGGAGCTGAAATAGTCTCCTTCACTCTTCTCAGTGAGTGCAACAGAGGTGGTTGCATCCCTGCCGGGCTCGGTAAAGGCAAAGACAGTGCCGAAAGCGGCAATCGGGAGCTTTCCGTTAGCCGCTGGTAACTGTGCATGTATGCATGTGTGTGTATGTGCACTAATGCACTCAAATAAGCGCCCACTTGGTGCCAAGGCACACCTGCTGAGAGGCTGCATGTTTGTGTAGGGTCAACGCCAAGAGGTTAAAGAAGAATTCCAGGTATGTATCTTTTTATATACATTTACCTTAATTGGCCAATCCCTCTAGAAGCTGGAAACCAGCTCTGCACAGGCGCCATTCAGAGAATGCTTTGCATTTTCTCAATGAATTCATAGTGTTCCTTGATTGGATGAGGTGGAGAGAGAAATCTGTGATGTCACAATCTTTGCCTTGTCAACTCAGAGAATGCAGTACATACATTGAAAAAATGGAATGCATTCTCTGAATGACACGCTGGCCAAGCGGCCAACAGTTATGGACAGAAGAGAAATCATGCCCCACTGTTGGCGTCAGTAGGAGGGATAGCGCCCCACTGTTGGGCGTCACTAGGAGGGATAGCGCCCCACTGTTGGGCGTCACTAGGAGGGATAGCGCCCCACTGTTGGGCGTCACTAGGAGGGATAGCGCCCCACTGTTGGGCGTCACTAGGAGGGATAGCGCCCCACTGTTGGGCGTCACTAGGAGGGATAGCGCCCCACTGTTGGGCGTCACTAGGAGGGATAGCGCCCCACTGTTGGGCGTCACTAGGAGGGATAGCGCCCCACTGTTGGGCGTCACTAGGAGGGATAGCGCCCCACTGTTGGGCGTCACTAGGAGGGATAGCGCCCCATTGTTGGTGTATGTAGGAGGGATAGTGCCCCATTGTTGGTGTATGTAGGAGAGATAGTGCCCCATTGTTGGCGTATGTAGGAGGGATAGTGCCCCATTGTTGGTATCAGTAGGAGGAATAGTGCCCTATTGTCGGCATCAATGGGCAGAATAGGGTCTCTTTTCAGTGGGATGAACAGTGCCCCAAGGGCCAGACAAAAGCAAAGGGCCGTATCCGGCCGCCAAGCCACAGTTTGTAGACTACAGTCTTAGATTGTTCTAGTTCACATCTGTGTGTTGCTTTGACCCGTGTTCTTTTTCTTTTTTGTTGATATATGCAGGTTATAGCGCCTACTGATCACAATGTCAGTGCATGTCACCATGCATGCGTAACCACATGAAACGACACAAGGAAAGGTGTGAATTCAGCATAATAGTACTGAGCAGGCTCTGGCTGCAAACATCTTTAGATGTTCTCTTCTGCACACTGGGAGGATTGAATTTTGGGCCAGAGTAACCCAACTCAACACTTCCTGGCAGTGTCGATTGCTGGCTGCCCCCCTCCTGTGCACCTATATTCCATTCTAATCTTTTATTTTCAATGGTTTTTATAGATTTTTTTTTCTAAGTACAAGAGAAGAATAACATTTCAGGCAATGGGTAACAATGTAGTTCCATTATCTATTATTTGCATTCATAAATAAATTGGCAATTTAAAGCTTCACAAGGAGGGTATTGTATATTCCATATGTCTCCGCTATTGTGTTATGAAGGTGGAGTTGGCTGATGGTGGATGGGCTTTCGGAGGCCATTACATGAATGAACCACAGAGTTATAAAGTGCTACAGCACATAGTTTGAAAGAGAATACAGAAAAGGAGAGAATTACAAAAGTTGTTGAAAACATTACAAGTGAAGAGGAGGCTGGGGCTGAAGAGAGGGATGGATGTGGGAGAAAGCGGTTAGGCTTCCATCCCAAAGGGTCAGCCACTTAATTATCCTCCTGGGTACCTGAAAGATAGTTTCCAGGGGCCCCAGACCACTCTGAAGGTGTCTGTGTGATCATTGTAAAAATGTTTTTCTACCTTAATGCATTTTAAGTGCAGCTCCAACACCCCCCCCCCCCCTTTTCATACTTAACTGAACTCTCTCTTGATCCTGCAATGTGGCTCTCCCTCTCCTCATAGGCGCAGGGACAGCAGTGGGAGCCACTGGCTTGTGCTGCTGTTAATCACAGCCAGTGAGGAGGGAGCAGGGGCGGGCCAGAGACAAGCTCTGTGTGTCTTAATGATACACAGAAGCGGCTTAGGAGTGAGCACACTAGTGCCCTCATAGCAAGTGGACCTCTATGGTTTTTATATGGTTAAATCTTTCCTAAGGGCAAGCAATGACAAAGTGTCACCTTTACTAGCTCAAATCCTCTGATTTAGCTTCACTGCGTTACTAGTGCCTGTGTTTCCCGGTCTTCATGGCTTAGCTCCAACAAATGCCATCGCACTGTCCAATGAGATTGCCTTTAATGGTCAATGAGGCACATTTGATGAATAGTAGAATCGCAATTGCCAAAGCTTAGCTATGAATTGAGAAAAAAAAAAACAGGCCCCAGAAACAAAGTGAAATGAAATTATAGAGGGGCACAGAAGGTGTAATCTACAGATCATCTCTTCTAAGACCCCTTTCACACTGGGGTGCTTTGTAGGTGCTACAGCGCTAAAAATAGCGCCTGCAAAGCGCCCTGAAAGAGGCGCTGCTGACTCTCCAGTGTTAAAACCCCAAGGGCTTTCACACTGGAGCGGTGCGCTAGCAGGACGGTAAAAAAAAAGTCCTACTAGCAGCCTCTTTGAAGCGATGAAGAAGCGGTGTACCGCTGCTAAAAATAGCGCCATTGTAACGCCCATACAGCTCCCACCCCGGTGTGAAAGGGGCCTAATGGAGCGTTCATATACCTGACAGTTACTGATAAAATGCTCCAGACTTGGTTCACATGGGTGGCAAAGGGGTGGTATAAACAGTTGATCTGCGTTTTTACCACCTACTGCTTGCCCATCTGCAACATAGCATGATGGGCACTCACCCGTTCACACTACCATGCCACAATGCTTTGTGGTGTCGCATAGTTTATTTGGCGTGTCCTCTTTGGATCAAGAAAAAAAATAGACATTCAGAAAGGGGAAGCATCACCACCTGAACACATGTAAACTGCTGCTCAGCCACCTCTGAAACATGGTCCACTGGGCATCACTTTTCAGATGGGCAAGGAGACCTTAGGGTTTTTTTTTAGAACTAAAACTTGCTAGACTGGCCTGTAATACACCATATGAGAAAAAAATTAAATAAAACATCTTGAAGCAAACTTGGGAAATTTGAAACAAAAATAAAATTATGATTGAAAACTCAAGGGCATGCTTAGAAATAACATTTAAAGCAGTATTACACCCAAAACCAAAAATGTAATATATGGCAGCTTATCAATCATGAGATGTGGTGGCTGCATTTGTTTTCTTTTTTAAAGCTTTTTCCCCCCTTTGTTTTCACCTGGTGATCTGGCCAGTAACACACCTCCTGTATTAAAGTGCTCCCACTCTGGATGAAGGAGCACAGAGAGCACAGCAGACAGCAGCATTGTCAATTTGTGGTTTAAGGTAGTGTTAAATGTATTAGCAGATATAAATACGCTAACAAATTGGAGCAAAACTCCAACTCACACTTTATAGACAGTTCAAGCAAACATTTTTTACCCCATTTGGGATAAAGGGTTTACATAAATAAAAGTTGATCACTGTAAGCACTCCAGAGTTAAATGGTTTGTCTCATCTCTGTAAGTGATAAATCTGCAAGACAGCGTGTTCTTTTGAAAAAAACAAACAAAAAAAATACTGACTTACTGGCTGGATCAGATGAAAAAAAAAAAAAAAAAAAAAGAAGAGCAAAGAAAGCCTTAAAAAAGAAAACCAATGCAGCCATCACATCTAGGAATTGGTAAGCTGCAATATAAAAATTGCTTGATTTTGGGTTTAATGCAGGTTTAAAACACCAATGTACTTTACTTACTTTTGAAAGCTGTTGCTCTGATCCAAACCCTAGTCCAAAAACCGTATTCGCTCTGCTGTCAGCCCACTGGCCAAACTTCTGTGATGTCTTTGTAAAAGTCATGTTGGGTGTGATTGTGCTGTTTATTATTACCTGTAGTGATAAAAAGGAGAGAACAAAATCATTTGGTTGTTTTATGTAAAATCACAGTCCAGTATATAACTTAAAACAAAAATCTCAGTATACCATTTTTTATTCCAGGCCTAACTGCAGTTCACTAGTCGGTGATCTCCAAATTTAGGAACCCCCTTTACTTACCCACTTGTGCCACAGGAGACCTCTTCCAAAATGACAGATTTCAAAGTAAAGTGGAACATCACCCAAAATGTGGGGCACTACTCAGCCTGCAACTGATATGGAGGTTTTCTTTTGGGGTAAAGGGAAGGGGAAGCGAGTACTGTCTTTTGTCAGTACCCATTCCCACCTTCACGATCCTCAAGCAGGTTAGTATGACACCACTCATCCCACTTTCTCCCCCTCCCCACTCACAGGGGCCTTGGACATGTCACAGGTCCCAGATGCAAGACCGGTGCAAGGATTTTTGACACCCTAGACGAAATATCATTTTCCACCCCATTTGCCCTGCCCATGTAAACGGTAGAGGTGGATATATTTGCGCTGCCTCTCCAGCCACTTCTTCACCTGTGGCCTGCAGGCCCACACCTGCACCTCTGGACCCAGCCTGAAGACAGATGGTGGCGGCACCGGCTTGCTTCCTCACGCCAGCCATGGCCAACAGGTATATGGAGAGGCTAAGGTAGCAAATGGACAGGCTGGGGTAGCAAATGGACAGGCTGGGGGGGTCAGCTTTATTGCGCTCCTAGGCAGAATGTGTGATCTCAGCATTGTCTCTGCTGTCCCCAGATGTATCCCCACTGCTGTCCCTATTTAATCCTTCCCACCTCCTGATCTGCTCCTATGCTGCATGTGCCTACGGTGCTTTTCCCTGTCTGCCCTGTGTAGCACTCACTAACCCTCTGGGGGAAACATCCAGTGTCCAATTCACAGGCGCTGCAAGCTGCCCTGTTTCCCCGATTCCTGCTGCACGTCTGGCTGGCAGCAGTTTGTCCCGGCTCTCTCCCCTCCTGCTGGGGCTGCACAGTCTAAAGACACAGATACTAAAGGCACGCTGGGCTGGGGATGAAGTCGTTTTCCAGCAGGGAAACGTTGGCAGTGTTGTCCCGACAGGAGAGGGCTCTGATCCCGCAGTGCGTTTTTTATAAAAAAAATTGCGTTTGAAAGACCGCTGCGCAAATACCGTGTAACATAAAATATTGCAACAACCACTATTTTATTCCCTAGGGTCTCTGCTAAAAAATATATATAATTTTTGGGGGTTTTAAGTGATTTTCTTGCAGAAAATACAGGATTTTTATTTGTAAGCATCAAGTGTCAGAAAAGATTTAGTCTTTAAATGGTCAAACTGAGAACTTCTACACACTGAGTTGAATTCATTCATAAGTGGAAACATTGTATCTCTTTGCTCTTTTCTTGGCAGACTGCCCAGAGAGGAAACAAGTCGCTTCACTGATGTCTTCAGGCAACTTGCATTGACTTCTATTACTGATGTCATTTGCAAGTAGCGCTTAAGATATCATCGGCCTTTTTTAACAGCACAATCAGCCGATGCCGATTAATTAAAAAACGCCAAATATCGGCCGATATATCGGTCGGCCTCTATTCATAATTGTTGGCCAACATGTGTGGCTGTATGCATGCAAGCCAAGTTTGAGCCAACAACCTGCAGACAAAAATCCACGGTTTTGTTGTCGGAAAATCCGATGTGTGTTCGGGGCATTAGGCTTTACAAATTCAACATCCAAACAGCATCACAGATGTCAATATACTAATTTACAGTCAGGTGCATAAATATTGAGACATCGACACAATTCTAATCTTTTTGGCTCTATACACCACCCAAATAGATTTGAAATGAAACGAACAAGATGTGATTTATCCAAAATCAGGTGAACGGTGTAGGACAGTTTGTATATGTGCCTCCCACTTTTTAAAGGGACCAAAAGTAATGGGACAGATTAACAATCATCCATCAAACTTTCACTTTTGAATACTTGGTTGCAAATCCTTTGGAGTCAATTACAGCTTGAAGTCTGGAAGGTATAGACATCACCAGACGCTTGGTTTCATCCCTGGTGATGCTCTGCCAGGCCACTATTGCAACTGCCTTCAGTTCCTGCTTGTTCTTGGGGCATTTTCCCTTCGGTTTTGTCTTCAGCAAGTGAAATGCATGCGCAATCGGATTCAGGTCAGGTGATTGACTTGGCAGAACATTCCCCTTCTTTCCCTTAAAAAAGTATTTGGTTGCTTTCGCAGTATGCACTGGGTCATTGTCCATCTGCACTGTGAAGCGTCGCCCAATAAGTTATGAAGCATTTTGCTGAATATGAGCAGATAATATTGCCTGAAACACTTCAGAATTCATCCTGCTGCTTTTGTCAGCACTCACATCATCAATTAAAAGAACCAGTTCCATTGGCAGTCATACGTGCCCACGCCATGACACTACTACCATCATGCTTCACTGATGAGGTGGTATGCTTTGGATCATGAGCAGTTCCTTTCCTTCTCCATACTCTTCCCATCACTCTGGTACAAGTTGATCTCGGTCTCATCTGTCCATAGGATGTTGTTCCAGAACTGTGAAGGCTTTTTTAGATGTTGTTTGGCAAACTCTAATCTGGCCTTCCTGTTTTTTGAGGCTCACCAATGGTTTACATCTTGTGATGAACCCTCTGTATTCACTCTGGTCAAGTCTTCTCTTGATTGTTGAGTTTGACACACATATACCTACCTCCTGGAGAGTGTTCTTGATCTGACCAACTGTTGTGAAGGGTGCTTTCATCACCAGGGAAAGAATTCTTCAGTCATCCACCACAGTTGGTTTCCGTGGTCTTGCGTGTCTTTTGGTGTTGCTGAGCCCACCGGTTTGTTCTAAGGATGTTCCAAACAGTTTATTTGGCCACACCTAATGTTTTTGCCATCTCTCTGATGGGTTTGTTTTATTTTTTCAGCCTAATGATTGCTTGCTTCACCGATAGTGGCAACTCTTTGGATCTCAAATGGAGAGTTGACAGCAACAGATTCCAAATGCAAATAGCCCACTTGAAATTAACTCTGGGCCTTATATGTGCTTCTTGTAAATGTGATAATGAGGGAATAACACACTCCTGGCGATGGAACAGCTGAGCAGCCAATTGTCCCATTACTTTTGGTCCTTTTAAAAGTGGGATGCACATATACAAACTGTTGTAATTCCTACACCGTTCACCTGATTTGGATGTAAATACCTTCAAATTAAAGCTGAAAGTCTGCAGTTAAAGCACATCTTGTTGGATTCATTTCTAATCCATTGTGGTGGTGCATAGAGCCAAAAATATTAGAATTATGTTGATGTCCCAATATTTAAGGACCTAACTGTATATACTCGCACTTTATTGCTAAAATTAATTAATGGAATTAAATTCCAGATGTAGCTGGGTGTAGTAAGATGTCCGCTGCCACCTTCTGACTGCAGGTGTTCTGTCAGATTAGGAAACCTGGTAGCAGTGGATGCATGCGCAACTGATGGAATGTAATCTGACAGAACAATGGCCCTGCCGAGGCAGCTGCAGGACCAGTCTCCTTGCACCACATGATCTTTTGCATCTGCAGTGGGGAGCCGGTAGTTATTCACCAGGAAGTCACAGCCAGCTCCAAAATGCAACACGGCAGCCCTGGAGATCTGCAGCAGTGAGAAGAATGGGCTGCAGGAAGACATCATTGGAATGCATGGCTTGTTAAGTACCTGGTTTTTAAAAGTCAGCAGTTACAGAATTTGTAGCTGTTAACTTGGAAAAAAACTTGAAGTTCCTCTTTATTGAGTAGACTTTACAGCACAGATGCAAAAAGACAGCATCAGCAGATCTCCAACTGATTTCACATACTTCCCAAGACAACTGTTTATGGGTTTGTGGAGCTTTAGAACAATGACCACATGAAGGTATTGTTACAGACAAGAAAAAATTTCAGGACAGAAAAAGTGCACTTGTTTATCCATCTCAGACTATATGGAATGCAGAACATATACAGTTGTGCTCATAAGTTTACATACCCTGACAGAAATAATGGTCATTTTTCAGAGAATATGAATAACAACACAAAAACTTTTTTTTCACTCATGGTTAATGGCTTCAGCCAAACACTTATTATGAAACAACTTTGTTTACTCTTTTTAAATCATAATGGCAACAAACTACCCAAATGACCCTGATCAAAAGTTTTATTCCTCAGTTCTTAATATTGTGTATTGCCCCCCTTGACAGCTTTAAGTCTTTTGTGGCATTTGTGAATGAGACTCTTTATCTTCTCAGATGGTAAAGCTGCCCATTCCTCTTAGCAAAAAGCCTGCAGTTCCTGTAAATTCTTGGGCTGCACGTTTGAGATCTCCCCAGAGAGGCTCAATGATTTTGAGGTCAGAAGACCGAGATGGCCTCTCCAGAACATTTACTTTATTCTGCTGTAGCCAATGACAGGTCGACTTGGCCTTGTGTTTTGAATCATTGTCATGTTGGAATGTTCAAGTACGTCCCATGCACAGCTCCCTGGCTGATGAATGCAAATGTTCCGCCAGTATTTTTTGATAACATACTGCATTCATCTTGCCATCAATTTGACCAAACTTCCTGTGCCATTGTAGCTCACACATCCCCAAAACATCAGCCATCCACCGCCGTGTTTCATAGTAGAAATGGTGTACCTTTCATCATAGGCTTTGTTGACTTCTCTGCAAATGTAGCGTTTATGGTTGTGGTCAAAAAGCTCAATTTTGATCTCATCACTCCAGATGATTTTGTGCCTGAAGGTTTGAGGCTTGTCTCTATACTGTTTGGCGCATTGTAAGCGGGATACTTTGTGGCATTGTGTAGTAATGGCTTTCTTCTGGTGACTCGACCATGCAGGCCATCTTTCTTCAAGTGCCTCATTGTACCTCTTGAAACAGCCACACCACATGATTTCAGAGAGTCCTGTATTTCACCTGAAGTTATTTGTGGGGTTTTCTTTGCATCCCGGACAATTTTCCTGGCAGTTGTGGCTGAAATTTTCGTTGGTCTACCTGACCGTGGTTTGGTTTCAACAGAACCCCTCATTTTCCACTTCTTGATTAGCGTTTGAACACTGCTGAATGGCATTCTCAATTCACTGGGTATCTTTTTATATCTTGTTCCTGTTTTATACAGTTCAACTACCTTTTCCCGTAGATCCTTTGATAATTCTTTTGCTTTCCAATTGAATCAGAATCCAGAAAACGTCAGTGCAGCACTGAATGAAAGATGTAAGGGTCTGTTAGGAGCCCAGAAACTCATTGACCTTTTATACACACACACTAATTACAAACAAAAAGATAGCAGGTGAGGATGGTTACCTTTAATAGACATTCAAACCCCTCTGTGTTAACTTGTGTGCATGTTTTTTGAGGCCAAAATCATCAGGGTATGTAAACTTTTGATCAGGGTCATTTGGGTAGTTTCTGTTGCCATCATGATTTAAAAAAAGAGTAAACAAAGTTGATTGATAAAACATGGCTTCAGTCAAACACTAACCATGAGTGAAAGAAACGTTTTTGTGTTATTCATATTCTCTGAAAAATGACAAAAAAATCATAAATTCTGCTAGGGTGTGTAAACTTATGGGCACAACTGTATGTTATAGGTCAATGTGAAGTAACCTTGTGCTACAGATAATAAACAAAAACTAAGCTGCCCCCCTCAAAGTGCAGCGTGCTCACCTAAAGTAATTGGGGTATTTTGTGATAGGGGCACAATTAATGAGTGCTAAACCAACATTTTTAACATTTAAATAAATTATATATAAGTAATAAACATTTGTGATTGAACAAACGCATAAAAGTGCATTGTTTTTAATGGTGATACAACCAAACGTAACAATTCATCAGAAATCAATAGTCCAATGATGGTAATAGTGATGCAATTATATCGAAGTACATATGTCCTTTAGTGATGGGACTGCAATTCATGCACCTTCAACAAAACGTTATAGAAATATCACCCGATATGTGTGAGTAAGTCAAAGAAGGTCAAAACAGGTAGGTAATGTGGATCAATAGACTTGCTTGTAGACCAAGGAAGATGTGTCTGGAAACCTTTTAATTTATAACCTTCTCTCCACCACAATAGTCCATTAGAAAATAAACATGAAAGGGACCATAGCGTAACACAGTTTCCTTTTACAAGGTCATCAGACGATTCCTTTTGACATTGTAAAAAGAAAACGTACATCGAGGTGCATTCTGGTCATGTCACTTCCGGGTATCCACTTCCGGTTTCTAATCAAAAATGCCTCCCCTGCACCCCCAGTATGAAAGCCAGAGTGCTTTCACACTGGGGCGGTGCGCTTGCAGGACGTTAGAAAAAGTCCTGCAAGCAGCATGTTTCGGGCAGTGGAGAAGCCATTCCTCCACCACTCCTGAATGGGCATCGCACCTGCAAAGCGCTTCGGCAGCAACGCTACACGGGTGCATTTAACCCTTTATTCAAACGACGGTAAAGCTCTGCTAAATCTGGTGGCGTTTTACCATCAATGCCCACCTGTCACAGTGTGAAAGCAGCCTTAAAGTGGTCCTGTCTATTTGGTGAGTAGGCATTTTAAGCCCCATACACACTATCAGTTTTTCTGCTGACTTTTTCCTTCAGATTTACCAAAACCATATAATATGAGGTCAAACCTTAGGAGTTTCCATTTGTATGCAATCAGGCAGGCCCTTCTACTACATGGTTTTGGTAAATCTGAAGGAAAAACTCAACAGAAAAACTGATAGTGTGTATGGGGCTTTACTCACACACATCAGGTGATATTTAGAAAGTTTTGGTGACGGTGCATGAATTGGAGTCCATTCACTAAAAGGCATATGGAGTTTGAATTGATGAATTATTTACCTCACTGATTGCATCACTATTACCATCATTGAAGGACTTTTCATTTCTGATGAATTGTTACGTTCAATTGATTGTATCACCATTAAAGTGGAAGTAAACTCCCCTATCGTTTTCATCCACGGAAGCTGCCATCTTTGCCTCTGTTTAATCTTCAGCTGCCACAGTGCTGCACATGTGATCCATTATGACACCAGCCATTGGGTGGCTTGACAGTTTGGTTGAGAGCACAGCCAATGTGCAGTTAGCATTCCTGGCATGCCATTTTTTTTTAAACTGTTTAAATCGATGGGTTTACTTCCACTTTAAGCACTATGCCATTTAATATGTTTGTTCAACCACAAAATTCATATTATTAATTATATATAATTTATTGAAATGTTAAAAATATTGGTTTAGCACTCAATAATAGCGTGCCCCATCACATAACCCATATATGCTATAGGCCTTTTGCACATGGTGCTGACGTTTGAGCTTCTGTTTTGATTGGATGTAATTTTAGGTGTTTGTTTTGCGTGAATTTGTGCGTATTTGCACATATATGCGCATTCACATGCACAATACTTTAGTAGGGAAAATTAATTCATGTTTGTGCGCATATGCGGGAATGCATATTTTCCTGAGGAATACTCGACACTCGTTTACGTGCCTGTGTGCAAAGGCACATCGTAAATAAAATAGGCTACATTATAGCTCAGTAAAAAAATGTAAAAAAAATAGAGTATTCCTGTAATTCTCAGTAAGCTTGCCATCGAATTAAAAAACTTTTAGGCTGGGTTCCCACTATTGCCGCATGCGGCTCACAGCAGGGGTCCGGAGCGTCCTAGTTTACCGTTTCAGGTCAGATTTCACCCTTGTGCAAATTTGCACTGGAGCTGCAGCGAAGATATGTGAACAGGCTCCATAGAGAGTCGGTCACAATCTCCTACCATGTGAATTGGATGCGGGGAAAACGCATCCAATTCACATAGGTGGGAACCCAGCCTAAATGGCATTTCACTTAGAACCCTGGTGCCCAAAACGTGGCCTGTTGGCTCCTTGTGTGTGGCCCATCATATCCTGGGCTAGATCCTTCCCTGTTCGGCACCTGCTGACTTTGCAAATCTATGGTATGGTAATGGGTGCTGGAACATTCTCTGCTCTCCTGTGGGACAACTGATCATTAATGCGGAGGGAGGTAGGTGGGAACAGGGGGATTTTAACAGGACCCTCACTTTCAGAATATGCTGTTCAAGCGATTTTGAAGTAGCACATAGAAACAGACAATGTTGAGAACCGTAGAGGCAGTGGTCACCCAAGGAAACAAAGGGGTTGTAAAGTCAGAAGGTTTTTTTTTATCTTAATGCATTCTATGCATTAAGATAGAAGGCCTTCTGTGTGCAGCAGCCCCCCCATTACTTGAGGTCCATATCTGTCCATGAGTCTCCCTCCTGATTGGCTGAGACACAGCAGAGACACCAATGGCTCCCGGTGCTCTCAAAGAGATTTAGCCAATCAGGAGAGAGTGGAGGCGGGGAAGGGCTGTGGCTCTGTGTCTGAATGGACACAGGGAGCTGTGACTCGGCTCGGGTGCCCCCATAGCAAATGTGAGAGAACCACCGCTCCATGCAAGTCCACAAATCCAAGAAAATAAAACAGCCCCTCCAGGAATGGAGAAACCCAGGTGCAGGCACGGCATACACTTGTTGCAAATAATTGAAGAACTCTGGACGGCCGCACTCCAAGATAAATTAAAATGTATTTTATTCGTGAAGCAGAATCAAACAAAAGTGGGTCACAACAAAGCAACAATAGCCAACGCGTTTCACACTACCAAGAGTGCTCACTACTCATCAGCTATGAGTAGCTATCAGCTCACCAGCTGCTCTTGGTAGGCCACCCCTATCAAATCATTCTCTGCAGCTATTACCTTTTGTACCACCACTCCCTCCCTTTAGAATGTAAGCTCTACGAGCAGGGCCCTCCTGTACCTTTTGTATTGTACTGTAATTGTGTTGTCCCCCTATACATTGTAAAGCGCTGCGTAAACTGTTGGTGCTATATAAATCGTGAATAATAATGTAGCGCCAATATTTAAAGAGGGCCCAAAATACATCCCTGGGAACTACAGACCAGTTAGCCTAACATCAATTGGATGCAATCTCTTGGAGGGGATGATAAGGGACTATGTACAAGATTTTAGTAATGAGAATGGCATCATTAGCAGTAATCAGCATGGATTCATGAAGAATCATTCTTGCCAAGCCAATCTATTAACTTTCTATGAGGAGGCAAGTTGACATCTAGATAAAGGAAGGCCCGTAGATGTGGTGTATCTGGATTTTGCAAAAGCATTTGACACAGTTCCCCATAAATGTTTGCTGTACAAATAAAGGTCCATTGGCATGGACCATACATGGACTGAAAACTGGCTACAAGGGCGAGTACAGAGGGTGGTGATAAATGAGGAGTACTCAGAATGGTCAGGAGTGGGTAGTGGGGTCCCTCATGGTTCTGTCCTGGGACCAATCCTATTTATTTAGTTCATAAACGACCTGGGGGATGGGGTAAAAAGTTCAGTCTCCATTTGCAGAAGATACTAAGCTAAGCAGGGCAATAATTTCTCTGCTGGATGTGGAAACAAATTTATGGGATGGGCAACTACATGGCAAATGAGGTTTAATGTAGAAAAATGTAAAATAATGTATTTGGGTGGCAAAAATATGAATGCAATCTATACAGTGGGGGGGGAAGAACCTCTGGGGGAATCTAGGATGGAAAAGGACCTGGGGGTCCTAGTAGATGATAGGCTCTGTTTCCCTGCAAAGGTAAAGCATAATGGGCTACTATGCATCGCATAGTAGCCCATTATGTGACATTTACCTCCAGTAGAAGCCCACGATGTCCCCGTCTGCATCGCTAGTAGCAAGCGTCCATTCTTCACCCCTCTTCCTTCCTGGGCTGCAAACTCAGGCTCTGTGACTGGCCGGAGTCGCATGACATCACTCATGTGCAGGAGCCGCCTTCAACGGCCTGACCTGAGCTAGAAAAGGCACAGCATGCCCTTTCTAACTCCGGCGCATGCGCAGAAGAAATCGTCCTACGGCGATTTGCAAAGAGATATTTCAAGCACCTACAGGTAAGCCTTAATCTAGGCTTACCTATAGGTTAAAGTGGTTGTAAAGGGTTTACAACCACTTTAAAATGGGGATCAACTCCAGAAATTAAAACGATAAATCTCCCGCTCTACAAGACTCTGGTCCAGCCACACCTAGAGTATGCTGTCCAGTTCCACCAGTCCTCAGGAAGGATGTATTGGAAATGGAGTGAATACAAAGAAGAGCATCAAAGCTAATAAAGGGCCTGGAGGATATTAGTTATGAGGAAAGGTTGCAAGCACTGAACTTATTCTCTCTGGAGAAGAGACGCTTGGGAGGAAATACGATTTAAATTTACAAATACCATACTGGTGACCCCACAATAGGGATAAAACAGAGAAGGGGAGGGTTCTTTACTGTAAGAGCGGCAAGGACGTGGAATTTTTTTCCACAGGCGGGGGTTTCAGCAGGGCCATCAATGGTTTAAAAAACCTATTCGATAAGCACCTGAAGCACCATAACATACAGGGATATACAATGTAATGCTGACATATAATCACACACATAGGTTGGACTTGATGGACTTGTGTCAACCTCACCTACCTACTAAGAATCAATGGAGTTCTCAATGCTGAGAAATACAAGCAGAAACTTATCCATCATGCCATACCACCAGGGAGGCTTGTGATTGGCTCCAAATTTATTCTGCAGCAGGACAACGACCCCAATACAATGTCATTAGGAACTATCTTTAGTGTAAAAAAAAAAAAACAAGGAGTCCTGGAAGTGATGGTTTGGTCCCCACAGAACCCTGATCTCAACATAGAGTGTGTCTGGGATTAGACAGATTTGAGGAAGGCTACATCCACGGAAGATCTGTGGTTTGTTCTCCACCAGGTTTGCTACCTGCTGAGTTCCTTCAAAAGTGTACCTAGAATAATTGCATGTTTTGAAGGCAAGGGGTTGTCACACCAAATATTGATCCGATTTGGATCTCTCTTCCGTTCATTTACTTTCCATTTTGTTAATTGATAAAAATAAACTATTAACGCTTCTATTTCTGAAAGCATCCCTGATGTACAAAAAATTTTCACACCTGCCTACACTTTTCCAGAGTAGTGTATGTATTTTCTTTTTATTTATTTTTTTTGTTTCTTCATTTATCTGCCCTTCTTAAATAAAGTGGTTAATCGTTAATCTCCCATACAGTTACTGGAGGGGTGAAATGGAAATTATGAATGTGAAGCAAATGTTGATCAGAGAGCTCAAGATTAACTACCTGTTCTATTTCCTCAGAGGCACCTCCATACACCGGGTACATGATGTACAAGCGTGCCCTTTCCCAGTACACACATGCTAGGCTAAATATTAAAAAATACAGACCTGTCTGGGAAGCTGAAAGCTGCTATTGTCCAAATGACAAGTTTCTTCTTTCAATGCATGTTGAAGCGAACAGATGATTTGCTGTTCCAAATCCAACATGCAGGCTAGATGTTAACAGTAGCTGTCATCACATGCGTCACAAACAGGAATTTAGTTCAATGACAGGCTAAGGAAGAACTCCAACTCCAATCACACACGTATTTCTCTTATGGTGGGCACATGCAATTCGAAATTATTTGATCGAAGTGCGTTTTGATCAAAATGATCAAATCCATAGATAATTAAATAGCCATAATATCCCTTCTGATTGATTTAGATCAGATTCAATCAGTCAGAAAATTATTGCTTTTTTTTTGCATCAAATCTGCAGCATCAAGATAGTTTGTTCATTAATTAAATCGTATATTGATCAAATTATGGAGATTACATAGTGGAAACAGAGACACAACCAAGAACTTACGATTGTAAGGTTTGATCCTATCCTAAAGTGATACTAAAAAGTATATTTTTAAAAAATAACAAACATGTTATACTTATCTGATTTGTTCACTGGTTTTGCACAGAGCAGCCCAGATCCCCTTCTTTTTGGGTCTCCTTCAGCGGTCCTATTCCCTGCTGAGTGCTCACAAAAGCAAGCCTCTTGCTATTGGGTACTCCAGCAGGCTAGCTCCTGAGCTGCACTCCAACACAGAGCGCGACTCAACCCCGCTCCCTGCTCTCTTCTCATCGGCTCACTGACTGATTGGGTAAGCCGTCCCCGCCTGGAGAAGACAGTGATTATCACTAACGGCTATAGTAGCTGCTAGCGATAATCGCAAGAGAATCCAGCAGGCTGGTTTTACCCAAGTTGATCGATCAATTTGGTACATCCTGCCCATAAACAGTACGATTCCAACCCTGTATGGCTGGCCTTAGTTCTGAGCAGAGTAGGGAAGGACTGGAGTCTGTATCATGTTATTCTGATTTATTACTGTGTGTATTCTTCCCACTGGGAAAATTTCCCCAAACTTCCTGTCCTTAAGACAAGCGAGCCTTTTCTGTAGGCTACTCTTTCTGGAATACATATTCCATATATGTATACAATATGTGACTTTTCTTTAAAACATGAAATTCTAAATATTTGTATAAAACTAGCATTTTTAGATTATCTTTAGGTCTGTGCTTAGCAAATGCAGAAGTAGCTACTGGAAACCCATTAGGTCGGCCAATGGTCTTCCCACTACTGTGATGAATTTTAGAACATATGGATAAAGCACTCCAGGGTGTCACCAGAACAGAAAGTGTAATGGATGTGACTAAGGTATCACATTAAATTGTCATATGTGGTAATAGGTAGCATGCTAAAATGCCCATTTCAATATGCAATATCACTGTATAAGCTTACTAAAACCTTAATTCTACTTCAGATACAACCCCCCCCCCCCCCCCCTCTGTCTCAAAGCCGAAACGCAAAGAATTATAAAAAGACTGTGCCACTTTTTTGAGAAGTGCACCCAAGACAGACATGACATCAACATCCAACGTCTCCTCTCAAAGGAAGCGGAAGAAGTTACAAAAATATCTAGTATAGCTATGATCAATTACTAAACTTGCTAAATCAGCTGAAAGCATATATTCATACATTTGTTACAGTAATACAGCAATATGTCGCAAGAATATGTTTTGCATATATCACGCCTTGCTTGTTTTTCTTCATGTTCAGCCGGTATAATATAAACAGCAAAAAGGGGAAATAAAAACAGAAACTAACTTTCACACTGGACAAACGGTGTCAGGGTGATTACTTCATAGCATGCATGCTTTATACTTAATGATTTGATCAGGGGCAGATATAAAAAAACACCAGACCTTGGTTCTGATCTAAAACATTTTGGCGCCCAACGTGGGGCTGTGGGCTCTGTAACAGAGGATAGCCGATCGAGAAGGGACCGGGACAAGCCAATACGGAGACTGGATGTGGAGATTGATCACCTCTAGGAAACGGTAAGACACTTTTGATATCTTGTCCATCTAGTCCACTGTTTATCCTGTACCCACGATTGGCTAATCTCGGTCTATATCGGCTCTCCACGGTCAGCAAAGAGACAGGTATATATCTTGCCCATAGCCTTTGAACCTGTACTAATTATTTCTGCCGCCTGTTTTATTGTTTTGTTCTGTTTTATTTTGTTGATCGATCTTGTGTTTGGTGGTGGCTGTTGGGAATGAGGGATTGATTATATGGTCACGGATAAGTTAGTTGACGTGGTTTAAACTCCTCCTGGGGAATAAATAATTGTGCAATGAAGCGTGGGTGCGGTGAAGCACGGGACTGGGGGGGGGCATCAGGAATATGCCCAGCTGTGGCGTGGTGTTCCCGTGAGATCTGGACAATCCTGTATTTCTCTACAGTTGTCACACATCTTGTTGTGTAGTTGGTTTGTTTTATTTGTATTTTGTTGGTAATGTCATGTCCTAAGTGTATTTGTGGACTGTTTGCCATAAATGAAGAAGGCTGGGGTCTTGTTGAAGTAGTGGAGCCAGGATATAGAACCGAGTCTCTTGGTTATAAGCCCTTATTCCTGGAGACTGCACATGTATTGGTGTTCAAATTAAATGTGCATTACCCAGTCAAATTTAAGTTATTCAAGTTATAGAAACTGAATCAAGAATACGAGGACAGGGAGACGAGAGGTGTCCCTTACAGGTTGACCTTGAACAACCAGAAGGACTTGAAGAGGTAGGGAAGAGTAGAGTAAGAAGCTTGGGATTTGTATTGGGACGGCCAGATAACATTAAAAATGACATTTGAAGAGGTGGATTGAATATTAATTACTGTACTCCTTATCTGTTCGTTAAATGTCTTGTTGAGAGTAATAAGTGGTCACATATTGCTCGGTTTGCTTCTCTACCTGTGGCCACCTCGGGGGTGGACAGGTTGTGACTGCTCTACGTTTTGGGAAGATGCGTTTAAGGAGACTTGCATGGCAGTCAAACACTGTAGACATTCCTTTCTCTCTCTCTATCCTTTTGTCTTGACTTGTCCTCATTAACTTGAGACTCTGATATAGCCTGAACCGGTACCAGGTGACGGATAGAGGAATTGTTGGACCCTTTTGAGTCCAGAACAGCCTCGTGACCCGTCTAAAAACCTGAGCAGACACATAAATATCCCAGTCATCAAGACAGAACGTAGCAAAGTAGTGTTATATATTGGGTGGTGGTCCGAACAAGGACAGGTGTCAGTCAGAGGATTGTCGGACCCTTTTGAGTCCAGAACAGCTTCACAAAACTGCCATAAAAATCCTGAGCCCGTACACATAAACTTCACAATAGCCAACGATGAAACAGAAATTAGAGAGACCTAAGGAGGGTAGTTTGGCTTGTCATTTGGTGTTGGAGTGAGAGGGAGAAGATGCTGTCAAAAGGGGAAAGAAACTAGCAAAGTTTGTGGGGTCACTATGCATTTGGGTGGTGGGCTAGAGCCAGATGAATGGTGTAATATTTTTAAACGTAAAAGGTCTGTTGCCAGATCACGGGGTGCTGCGAGCAGCAGACGCTTGGTTTAAAGTTACAAAAGCTATTCATAAAGAAGGGTTTACAGAACATGAAATTAACCAAAATAATCAAAATGGTAATATTGTATATGTGTACAGAAAACCAGAAAAGAGGAAGTCAAGTAGTCAGCCACCGCCCTATAATGGCGTCTGGTCCCCAGAAAGTAGACACCGCCCCTCTTTTCCAAGTGACACCCCCCCCCCGCTGTGCTATGTCCTCCGGGACATATTACAATCAAAGTAGCATTATGTACTAAGGACTGTTTTAGTTGTCGTTGCCTATCCTTGCATTATTGAAGTTGAAAGGTGCTTCTGTTCTAACAGCAAAATGTGCTATATTTGTTCAAATGGTTTTAATTGTGTTTAAGCTTAATTAGAAATAATTGGGGATTTTAAAATGTTGATTTTTAACTAGATACAAGTTTTAATAATATTACAATGGGGAAGTTATATATATTCTGGGCGTCATGAATTGTGGTCATCAAAAAAAAAAAAAAGGGAAGTGATCTAAAGTTGCATAATCCTATGCATTAGAATCACACAAATGTTTACCGATTTGGGTTTTAGCACACTAGCTAAAGCACATAAACACATGCAGGCAGCTGCATTTGTCTCAGGTCTTAAAGAGTCACTACAAAAGGGTCTGCTCCTATCACGAGTATAGCGTAATGGATCTTGAGATGTTGTTATTAGTAGCAAAGGGCCTAGAATCTGCACAGAGCAGTATAAAAGGTAGCTCCTCTCATGATGGCCTCTGACACACCGTATTCACGCCCACCTGAACTAACACCGCATGTTTGTGACAACTGCACTCCAGAAGGGAACGCTCGGAAGTCTGCCCACAAGCAACTAGGCCCCCAACTATGACCCACATGAAAGCGCTCAGTACCAGGGACATGACTGCCCACCACTCTGCCTTCTCCGGATCAAATGTATGTTCTCCACTAGGATTCAGGCAAACCTGTGTCACTTGCTTGCTACACCTGGTCTGTTATGCCACAAGGTGCCCAGAACTCCCCCTCCCAATACAATCCAAGGCAATGGCCCTCATCCTGGACACCTGGATGAAGTTACATCCAGACATTGTACGCCTTCAGTATGTAGATGACCTCCTGCTTTGTGCAGATACCCTCCAACGTGGCGACACCTCAAACTTCTCTGAAAGCCTCTTACCGGCGGGGGACCTGAGATAGGCTGTGCAGACATGAAGCTTAATATCTCTTTCCCAGCCACTGGCTGCCAGAAGCTAATTGAAGTTGACGATGAACGCAAGCTGCGTACTTTTTAATGAGAAGCGCATGGCCACAGAAGTTTCAGCTGATCCTTTGGGTGAGGAATGGAAGGGATATGTTGTGCACATCAGTGGAGGCAACGATAAGCAAGGTTTCCCCATGAAACAGGGAGTTCTCACCCACGGCTGTGTTCGTCTGCTATTGAGTAAGGGTCACTTCTGTTACCGCCCCAGGAGGACTGGCGAGCGCAAATGCAAGTCTGTGCGTGGCTGTATTGTAGATGACAACTTAAGTGTGTTGAACTTGGTGATTGTCAGGAAAGGTGAGAAGGACATCCCTGGCCTCACAGACAACACTGTTCTACGTCGTTTGGGTCCTAAAATGGCAAGCAGAGTCCGCAGCTCTTCAACCTGTAAGAAGACCAGGACTAAAGCCCCCAAGATCCAGCATCTTGTACCCCTCATGACACCTAGAGTTCTTCAACACACTCACAGACGTATTGCCCTGAAGAAGCAGCGCACTCAGAAGAATAAGGAGGAGGCATCAGAGTATGCCAAACTCCTTGCTAAGAGAACAAAAGGAGGCAAAGGAGAAGTGCCAGGAGCTGATTGCCAAGAGGCTTGACTTATCACTGAAAGCCTCCTCCACTACATAGCCGAGCAAGGATGCAAGGCCTCAAAGTAAAAGGTCCAGTGGCGCAAAGAGAAGGTGGTTTTCCTTGACATCTCACCGAAGAAAGAGTTACTGCAATCAAAGCCATCCCCTTGCCTCAAGGTCAAAAGCCCCTACATGCTTTCCTAGGATTAATCTCCTACTGCTGCTCTTGGATCCCGGAAGCCTCCCTTTTGATGCAACCTCTCTATGGTGTCCTAAAATCTGATCCCTTCTCACTTTCCCCAGAAGATGTGGACAATTTTAAAGTTCTGAAGTTGATCCTCTCCATGGCCCCTGCTTTGGGCCTTCCAAACTATGAAAGGACTTTCAAACTGTTTGTCTCAGAGAGACAAGGACATGCCACAGGAGTTTTGGCTCAGGCCTATGAGAACAGGCTTAGACCCATTGGTTATTACTCTTGTCAACTGGACCCAGTGGCCAAGGGGGGACCCTCCTGTCTCAGAGCCATCTTTGCAGCCCAAGCCCTTTTGGACAAAACTGCTGACCCGGTGTTGGGCCATCCTTTAATACTCCTTGCCCCTCATGAGATAACTGCTATACTAAACCAAGTACAGCCCAAAACACCTGTCTTCAGCAAGACACCTCAGACTCCAGTGTGCCTTGCTTCTCCCCGATAACATCACTCTACTCCGATGTGACACCCTTAATCCACACAGGATACGCAGTCACCACTGAAGATACAGTTCTTCAGGCTTCAGCATTACCTTCCTCCACGTCTGCCCAAGAATCAGAACTCCAGGCCCCAACAATGCCATGCAAGTTGGCAGAAGGAAGAAGAGCTGACATACATACAGACTCAAGATATGCCCTTGGCTTTGCCTGCAATTTCTAGGTCATTTGGAAAACCAGAGGGTTCCTGACAGCAGCAAGTACACCTGTAAAACACAGTGCAGCTATGAGGGACTTAATGAATGCCCTACTCCTACCAGCACAAGTGGCTATACTTAAAGCGGGAGTCCACCGGGACTCCGCGTTTTTTTTTTTTTTTTTTAAAGCCAGCAGCTACAAATACTGCAGCTGCTGACTTTTAAATAGTGACACTTACCTGTCCAGCGCGCCCGCGATGTCGGCACCCGAAGCCGATCGCTCGCTCGGCTGCCGGGTCCCGCCGCCATCTTGGGTATGGGAATCAGGAAATGGAGCCTTTCGGCTTCATTTCCCGGTTCCCTACTGCGCATGCGCGAGCCGCGCGGCGCAATCCGGACGGTCCCCGCTGCCTCTGGGAGCTGTGTGTTTCCCAGCAGGCAGCGGGGCACTTGCTGAAGGGGGCGGGCGCTTGCGGAACGGGGGCGTAACCTACGCTCGTTCCGCAGAGAGCTAGCCCGGAAGTGGGTGCAGTTACCTGGATTATCCAGGTAACTGCACCCCCCTCCCCCCTGAAAGGTGCCGATTGTGGCACCGGAGGGGGGGGGGATTCCGATGAGCGGAGGTCCATTTTAGGGTGGACCTCCGCTTTAAGGTAAAGGCACACGGCAAGCTGAATTCTCAAGAAGCACGAGGCAACCACCTGGCAGATACTGCTGCAAAACAAGCTGCAAAGGGAACGCTATAAGTGGTCAGCAGAGTGAATACACCCATCCTGGTTGATACAGTGGACACCCCTCAGGAAACTGTACAGACCACCATGATTCTACAAAACCCTCCTGTGAGTAGGACCTATCTCAAGGAGCAACAAGAAGCAGTTGACAAAGAAGAGAAAGAAGTGTGGATAAAGAAAGGAGCTACAGAAATTGAAGGGACCATGGAATTAAACAAGAGGCCGTGTCTGCCACGATCAATGTTCCCTACAGTGGTACAGTGGGCCCACGGTGCCTCTCATCTGTCAAAAACTTTGATGAACGCCCTGATCAACAACTACTACTTAGCTCCGGGAATTACTCCACTTACCAACAACTTTTGCAAGTCATGCATCATCTGTGCTAAATGTAACCCAGGAAGAACGGAAAATGGGAAAAGGTACCTTTGAAGCATTTAGCAAAGGCCCAGTACCCCTTTCAAAGGATACAGATCGACCACATCCAGATGCCGAAGAGTGGCCGATATGAATATGCATGGATTGTCATTCACATGTTCTCTGCGTGGCCAGAAGGCTATCCCGTTACCAACATGACGGCAAAAACCACGGCTAAAAGACTTAATGGAAATAGTGTGCAGATATGGAGTCCCAGAGGTTATAAAGTGTGACCAGGGCCTGGCTTTCACAGCCTCAGTAACCAAAGAAATATGGGCAGCCTTAGGGGTAACACTAGCAATCCACACCCCATACCATCCTCAGAGCAGTGAGAAGGTGGAAAGGTTAAACGGTACAATAAACTCTAGAATGCTTAAAATGTCTCAGGAAACGGGAATGAGTTGGCCAGATAGCCTGCCCATAGCCTTATTTAGTGTTAGGTACACTCCAAGGGGAAACCATGGCTTGTCACCCTATGAGATACTGTTTGGTTCGGCCCCCAGACTGGGTTGTTACTTTCCACCGCAAATTACAGCTCCAATCTGATGTATTGACTGATTATGTGACTGCTTTATCTCGAGAATTAATCCGTATCCCTTCGCAAGTGTTTTCTTTGTTTCAGAGAGATAGATACAGGGTCACACAAGTTAGTTTCTGGCGACTCGGTGCTGGTGAAGAAGTTTGTGAGAAAACACCCTTGAACCCAGATATGATGGTCCTTTCCAGGTTCTCCTAACAACCACCACATCAGTCAAAGTGGCCGGAAGAAGCACGTGGATACACGCCTCCCACTGCAAGAAAGTCCCTGTACCTGAGGAAGAGGCTGAGGGGACCAAATGATTCTATATATCCTTTTCATTGTGATTATTGCTCAGGAACAAGAGGTAGCCATCAAACAAAAAGATGGTATAACTCATCCAATACACATGTTGACACTTTTATATCCTCTTATGAACAGATAATTTCAGGTACTATGTACAGGATCTGGACCTGGGATGGAGCAGTAGGACCCATGACTGTGTATGTATGTGTCACTGACACCTATTGGGGTAACAATTACCTCACCCCTTAAAAGTCCCGCGGTCATCCCCCGACGTCCTTTCCACCGTTCAGCCTGGCCGCTGATTGGCTGGAGTGGATGGATGGAAAGCAGCGCAGCCATTGGCTCGTGCTGCGTTCATTTACATCCACTGATGCGGAGCGCCGGGGGCAGGGCCGTGTGATACAGAGAGCGGCTATAGCCACCGGCTGTATCACGGGAGCGCGCCCGCAGATGCTTCTCACCATGTGAGGGAGCTCGCATGAACGTGAGAAGCACCTGCAGGAGGAAGGCGAGACAGCCGCCGAGGGACCCTAGAAGAGCAGGTTCGGGGCCACTCTGCAAAACGAGCTGCACAGTGGAGGTAAGTATAACATGCTTGTTATTTAAAAAAAAAAAAAAAAAAAATTCACTTTACAATCCCTTTAATTCTACTTCAGATACCCCCCCTTTGTCTCAAAGCCGAATCATAAAGAATTATAAAAAGACTGTGCCACCTTTCCCGAGAAGTGCACCCAAGACAGACATGACATCAACATCCAACGTCTCATCTGGAAGAAAGCGGAAGAAGTTACAAAGATATCTAGTATAGCTATGGTCAATTACTAAACTTGCTAAATCAGCTGAAAGCATATATACATACATTTGTTACAGTAATACAGCAATATGTCGCAATAATGTTTTGCATATATCACGCCTTGCTCGTTTTTCTCCATGTTCACCCGGTTTAATATAAATGTCAAAAAAGGGGGAAATAAAAACAGAAAGTAACTTTCACACTGGACAAACTGTGTCAGGGCGATTACTTCACAGCATGCATGCTTTATACTTAATGATTTGATCAGGGGCAGATATAAAAAAAAACACCAGACCTTGGTTCTGATCCAAAACAAAAGTAAGGGGAAACACACTGACCCAAAACATAGAAAAAATAACAAAAACCAAGACCCACAGAATTTAAAGGGCAACTTCACTTTGCGTGAAGTTTTCCTTTACAGCATCTTTTAACAACCCTTTGCCAAAAAGGTGTAACGAGAAGTATATTGAACACAGCATACGATTGTACATAATACAATACTTGTGCTTTTTTTTTTTTTTTTTTTTTTACTCAGTATCTTTCAGTTGTCAGCCTCTGCCAGCATTATCCTGTGTATAAACATCAGTAAATTGTTACGTTCGTGTGCAAGACGCCTTGCAGTCTAGCTCTGGAGATCTTCGCTATAAACAATGCCGCCAGGCTGTGTGTCCACTGCACATATACACAGTTTTGCCTCATTCATTTCTACGGATGGGGCTGAAAATCATGGCAGACACAGCCATTATCAGATGTATGCAGTAAGAGACGCACATATGCGGTAGGCACGTGGACCGGTGGCACTATTTACAACCAAAGGTTGTGTGGCGCCAGGCCACACAATGAAGATCTGCAGAGCTGGGCTAAAAATATTTAAACTCTACAGGAACATGTAGGGGAGTTCATAAAGGGTGTCTAAATCACTCTTAGCCCCTGTACACATGGTCGGAGATTTCCACAACCAAATCCGTCGGATTTTGCCTGTCGGATTTTTCCCGTCGGATCTTGTCCGAAACTGTTGCATACACACGGTCGGACAAAGTTGTAGAAAAATACGATCTTTCAGAACGTGATGACGTAATTTGGTTACAATAGGACTACATTCAGGCTAGTAGCCACTAGCTTTGATGTAGGAATTTGATCTGAGCATGCGTGGCACTTGGTCCGATCAAAATTCTCTACACATGATCGGAGTATGTCCGATCGGCCCAGTTGGTCGGGAAATATTTCCAACATGTTGGAAAATTGGGTCCGACGGAATCAGTCCGATGCATACCACACACAGTCTGATTATCCGACGACACATTCCGACGGATTCTCCGACCGTGTGTACAAGGGCTTAAAGCGGACCTCCACCATGAAGTGGAAGTTCCGCTCATCTGATCCCTCCCCCCCTCCGGTGCCACAATTGGCACCTTTCAGGGGGGAGGGGGATGCAGATACCTGGATAATCCAGGTATCTGCACCCACTTCTGGGACAAGCTAGGCGCAGATGCCTCGCCCCCCCCCCCCATTGTGTTCTGGCAAACATACAGTTCCCAGGACACAGCGGCGACCAGTGGAGACGTGCAGCGCGACTCGTGCATGCACAGTAGGGAACCGGGCAGTGAAGCCGCAATGCTTCACTTTCCAATTCCCTGACAGAGGATGGCGGCGGGGGCCATGGAGAAAGGAGCTATTGCTCGTCATCTGCCGCTGACATCGCTGGACCCTGGGACAAGTAAGTGTCAATTTATTAAAAGTCAGCAGTTGCAATATTTGTAGCTGCTGGCTTTTAATATTTTTTTTTAAAGGTGCAGCTCCTCTTGAAGAAGTCCTATATACCTCTGCATGACAAATGCTGGTGTGGGCAACAAAGATGTACCTGTTGTGAGTACAGTGAGGAAAAAAAGTATTTGATTCCCTGCTGATTTTGTACATTTGTCCACCTACAAAGAAATGATCAGTCTATAATGTTAATGGTAGGCTACTTTAACAGTGAAACAGAAGTGCAATAAAAATATCTAGAAAAACTGCATTTCAAAAAAGTTATAAATTGTTTTACATTTTAAATTAGTGAAATAAGTATTTGACCCCCTTTGCAAAACATGACTTGGTACTTGATGACAAAACCCTTGTTGACAATCACAGAGACCACTCCAGGACCGTAACGTGCCTCTTCTTGAGCAACCTTTGTTGCCTTGTCCGTGTGTTTTGGTTCATGGTCATGCTGGAATACCCATCCACAATCCATTTTAAATGCCCTGGCTAAGGGAAGGAGGTTCTCACCCAAGATTTGATGGTACATGGCCCTGTCCATCATCCCCTTGTTGCGGTGAAGTTGTCCTGTCCCCTTAGAAGAAAAACACCCCCAAAGCATAATGTTTTCACCTCCATGTTTGACGGTGGGGATGGTGTTCTTGGGGTCATAGACAGCATTCCTCCTCCAAACACAGCGAGTTGAGTTGATGCCAAAGAGCTCTATTTTGGTCTCATCTGAGCACAACACCTTTACCCACTGCACCTCTGAATCATTCACATGTTCATTAGCAAACTGCAGACGAGCCTTTACATGCGCTTTCTTGAGCAGGGGGACCTTGCGGGCGCTGCAAGATTTCAGCTCTTCACAGCATAGTGTTACCACCATGTACCATCAAATCTTGGGTGAGAACCCAATTTCCTCAGCCAGGGCATTGAAAATAGGTCATGGATGGGTATTTCAGCATGACAATGATCCACAACACACGGCCAAGGCAACAAAGGATAGGGTCAAGAAGAGGCACATTAAGGTCCTGGAGTGGCCCATGATTGCCAATAAAGGTTTTTCTCACCAACTACTCAGGTTTCATGTTTTGCAAAGGGGTCAAATACTTATTTCGCTCATTAAAATGCAAATCAATTTATAACATTTTTGAAATGCGTATTTCTGGAGACCTTTGTTATTCTGTCTCAACGTTAAATAAACCTACCATTAAAATTATAGACCGATCTTTTCTTTGTCAGTGGACAAATGTACAAAATCAGCAGGGGATCAAATACTTTTTTCCCTCACTGTCGATATATGAATCTGGGGCTCACAGTGTGTGGAGGTGTACAGAGATCAGAGCGCCCATACGGACACCCCGCCATCAGTACAGCCGAGCTTCTTCCTACTGCTGTCACACAGCTAGTGTAGAAGCAGAGGATTTTTAAATTGGGTGGGTGGAGCCTGATGGGGATTCACAGACGCCAATTCCTCATCAGGTCTGCTCCCCATGTGATTGACAGCAAGCATTGGCCAGATCCATGGTCAATAGATGGCTTGCTATTGGCTATCAAATCTATCCACTGCCTGCTGTCAGAGTAGAGAGAAGACTTCACGTGGAACTAATGTCTCGGCCTCCCCACCAGGCTCCTCCTGCTGTCAGTGCTACTGGTTGCTAGGAGGTTGTCGGCTCTGAAGCCGACAGCATCCTTAAAGCAGATATACAGTCTCAGTTTCTAAAAATGTGAGTAGGCAGGCTCTTTATTGCAGAAGAGACATGCAATGTCTCTTCTACAATAAAAGAAACCTACCAGTATGTTCATAGTCTTCTATGGAACGTACACAGCCACACAAGTGCAGCTCAGTTTAAATTCCGGCACAGCCCCAATGTGACAGGGCGACTGCACTACTGCAAGAGTGACGTCATCCCCCATCACTCTTGCGGTAGTGCAGTTGTCCTGTTACATTGGGGCTCTTGAAGATGGCTGCAGTCCCCCAACCCAGATAGAAGATGCCGACACCAACAAGGGATGCTGGACCATTGAAGGGAGGCAAGTATTGCGGAGCTGAGCTCTGCTTTAACAGTCAGGTGTGGAGGGGAGGGAGTAGTGTGGCACGCTAGGCCCTACCACTGTGTTAGAAAAGATAACTGGCACACAGAATTCTCTCAGATGCTGACTGAGGAGCTCCAGAATGTCCGTTTTGAATGGAAAATATTTCCTTTTCAGTTTTCTCTGAATTTTTGCAATTCCAGAATCAGGTTCTGAAGCTTTGAAGAGATTTGGTGGAGGAGAAGCCTCCACCTGTGTCCAGGTTTTACCAGAGATCAGCAGGCTTTGTGCATGCAGGTGCACACACCCTTTATAGTGTCACGGCAGGCCATAGTTCAGGGCTCTAACCGGAAGAAGGGAGGTCTACATAGGACAGGGCATGGTCCAGAGTAGTAGGGAGTTCTGAGAGAGCCAAGAGAGCAGAAAGGTTTCAGAGATTGTACGGGGCACAGTGGTGCTCTCAGTTTGTCTAAAGGGACCAGATCAAAGGCTTGAGGCTTGAGCAGCGGCACTGCAGGAGAAATGCCAGGAGACATAATGAAATTTTTTCTTTTTGTTTGAAGTGATGGTGGAAACCTCTGCAAGGACAATAGTTTGTTTTTGTGGAACTTTTACATTTTTTTTTTTTATAAAATTGGGCGAACAAGTCCAAAACAGAATTTCCTGGATGGACTGAATGCATTGGTAAGCACCACACTTGAGTAAAACCACCAAGAATATCACAGTAGCATTGGCAAACAAGCTGCTCTGCTACACAGTGTACAGAGCAGGCTTACCTAAAAGTTACAGTAAATATCTCCTAAATGTGCGATGTTTAAGATATATTTACTTTAGATGCAGCCGGCAGTGTCATAGGCACCTTGCACTCTTAAGGAACAGCATACCCTTGCTGTTCGTTCAGAGCCGTGCTGTAAACAGTGACTCCTGCGCACATGCATGGGAGCGACGTCATCGCCACCTCGGCCAATCATATCGCCGAAACCTGCGCACACAGAAGGAAGACTGCGTGAAGATGGAAGCGCCTTCAGCGGAGGGCTTTGTTCTCAGGTATGTCTGTCATAAAGTACTAGTATGTGAGGAATACTAGAACATTATTACTTAAAGTGCTTGTAAAGGCAGAAGGTTTTTTTATCTTAATCTATTCTATGCAATAAGATACAAAAAACCTTCAGTGTGCAGCAGCCCCCCTAAAACTTACCTGAGCCAATCTTAATCCACGATTGTCTCGGCTGTCCGGGACTCCCCCTTGATTGGCTGAGACACAGCAGGCTCCCGCTGCTGTCAAACTCAGTTAGCCAATTAGGAGAGAGGGGGCAGGGCCAAACCACAGTTCCATATCTACATGGACACACAGAGCTGCAGCTCAGCTCAGGTGGCCCTATAGAAAACTGCTTGATGTGGTGGCACTTAGCAGGAGGGAGGGGCCATGAGAGCCGGCGAGGGACCCGAGAAGAGGAGGATCTTGGGCTGCTCTGTAAAAAAAACACTGCACAAAGCAGGCAAGTATAACAGGTTTATTATTTTTAAAGAAAAAAAACAAGACTTTACAATCACTTTAAACTGCTAGGTGCCCATATTTCGGGTTTTTTTTTATGCGGTTTACTACCACCTTAAAGCGGAGGTCCACCCTAAAATGGACCTCCGCTCATCGGAATCCCCCCCCCCCCTCCGGCGCCACAATCGGCACCTTTCAGGGGGGAGGGGGGTGCAGTTACCTGGATAATCCAGGTAACTGCACCCACTTCCGGGCTAGCTCTCTGCGGAACGGGCGTAGGTTACGCCCCCGTTCCGCAAGCGCCCGCCCCCTTCAGCAAGTGCCCCGCTGCCTGCTGGGAAACACACAGCTCCCAGAGGCAGCGGGGACCGTCCGGATTGCGCCGCGCGGCTCGCGCATGCGCAGTAGGGAACCGGGAAATGAAGCCGAAAGGCTCCATTTCCTGATTCCCATACCCAAGATGGCGGCGGGACCCGGCAGCCGAGCGAGCGATCGGCTTCGGGTGCCGACATCGCGGGCGCGCTGGACAGGTAAGTGTCACTATTTAAAAGTCAGCAGCTGCAGTATTTGTAGCTGCTGGCTTTTAAAAAAAAAAAAAAAAAAAAAAAAAAAAAACGCGGAGTCCCGGTGGACTCCCGCTTTAAACAGTGTGTGTTTAATATCACTTTAAGACCCCTTTCACACCAGGGCATTTTGCAGGCGCTATAGCGTTAGAAATAGCACCTGCAATCTGCCCTAAAACTGCTGCACTATTGTCTGTAGTGTGAAAGCCCCGGGGGCTTTCACACTGCAGCGGTGCGCTGGCAGGACGTTAGGAAAAGTCCTGCCAGCAGTTTCTTTGGAGCGGTGAAGGAGCGATGTGTTTACCACTCCTCCACCGCTACTCCCCATTGAAATCAATGGGGCAGTGCTGTAATAGCGCCAGCAAAATGCCGCTACTGCGGCGTATTGCCGGCGGTTTTAACCCTTCCTCACCCGCTAGCAGGGTAAAAGCGCCCCGCTAGCGGCTGAAATGCACCGGAAAAAAAAAAAAGTAGTGGCGTTTTACCGCCGCCACTATGGGCAGCGTGGTGTGAAAGGGGTCTAAGCCTTTTCCCCACTAAAACAAAGCAATTGCTTTAGATGGAGTTCCACTTATTTTCAGCCTATTTTACAAGGTAACAAGATCTGACATATAAGGTAAAAAATTTTAATAAAATGTAAGTAGAACAGCTTGGCATTTTAAAAGCACTGTTGTCTATTACATTAGACATTAGTTAATGCAAATGAAGAAAATAATTATAATAATCTAATATTTTAACTGCCAACATGACCCAACCTGTCACATGATCCAATCCTTTTCTATAAATCAGATTACTAAAATATTCCTATTTTAAGTTGGGAATATAATTACTGCCATTATAAAGTGCTGTGTGCATAAAATCAGACGGAATGTAGAGTTTCTGTATAAAATAAAAGGTTTCAGCCTCTGCCGGATGGAAGGAATTAACCTTAAACTCCGATCACCGACCTGAAAAGGTCATTTCTATTAGAGAATATGTTCAGTATAAACATTACATAGTATTTTGCATCAGGAACGCTTCATTCTGAGAAACTATTATGGGAAGGCAAAAAAAACTGAAAAGCTATAAAGTACAAAAGGCTGGACTTGGAAGGCACGTAGCTGTGCCGGGATTTGTAATGTATTAGTAGTGGGGAAAGTGAATTGTGCAAGGCAGATTACCCATAATGATTAGCAGGAAATCCTACCTGACTAATCTATTGTTCTTCAGGCAGGTCATAATATATTATCTGATGAATTTGTTTTGTCATATGCTTAATGAAAGCCCTTACACACATATCAAATATCAACATGTCAAATTAATGTGCCCACACCCTTGAAATGAATAAGAAATTGCTTGGTATCCACATAATCATTTTTGCTAGTTCAAGCAAATCCAGCGGCCAGGCTGTCCTCATTAATGCGGCTCGCAGGGAACTTCTTCTGGAAGACACTCCTGTACATGTTCAGGCATTTACAGTACGGCTGTCAGTAACAGCTAAATAAGCACCTGTTTTCTTTACACAGTGTGGGAATTGGCAGCAGATGAAGCAGATAATAGAAAATGACACTGCAAATAAATAGCATTTTTGAAATGATATTTAGGGCAGGTTCAAATTAGTAGCACTCTCTGAAAAGCAATCCACATTCGGATTACATCTCAGCGTATCTGACAGGCAGTGAGAAGGCAATGAACTCACCTCCTGATTCAAAGTGGTAATAAATCCAGGACCCTGCATTCACTACATCTGGTCTCCCACAGTACACAGAACATGGGAATGCAATTATTTAAAGTGGTTGTAAACCCTTACAACACACTTTGACCTACAGGTAAACCTAGATTAAGGCTTACCTGTAGGTCCAAGAAATATCTCCTAAACCTACACGGTTTAGGAGATATTTGCCGAAAGACAGGCACCGCTGTCTACGGCGCATGCGCCGTAGACAGCGGCGCTCAGCTGCACTGAGCGTGGCATCGTCAACAATGAAGATGTCACGCGTGTCGGCTCCCGTGCGCATTCGCGGTTGTGACGTCATCTCGGCTTCGCCGAATGACAGCGGCGGAGCAGCGAGACACCCCGAGAGGATGGACGCGCCGGACTACAGGGGACAGCGGTGACTTCGCTTGCTCCTGTGTCAGGTAAGTGACACATAATGGACTACTATGCGATGCATAGTAGTCCATTATGCTTTGCCTTTGCAGGGAATGAAAGAGGAAGTAAACTCATCAGGGTTTACTTCCTCTTTAAGTAAATATAAACTGCTAAATGGCTTTTCTTATCAGCAGTATAGAGCAGCCTTGTGCTTCTATCAGAGTCAGATTAAAACTTGTAGGAGGAATTTTCATTCTACGCTGACTGTCCTATGAGACTGCATAACCCCTGACCCTATTTCTGGACAGTGCTGATTGGCCCTGTGCCGATCAAATGCACACTCCCAAGAAAGAAGAAGAAAAAAACCAAAAAACTCTAGCAATACACACCAAACTGAGCCTGTGCGGAGTGCCCCCAAGGCTCTGTACCATCAACAGATGGATTGGAGACAGAGGGAAGGGAGGGAGGATCAGAGAAGACACAATCAAATAGCCTTTTTACACAAATCGAAGGATTAATACCTTACGTTCTACAACGAGTATAACAAGCATGCTTTACGGTATATACAGACTGATTTGACTGTTGTGGATTTAGTAACACTTTAACCCCATGATCACCACACTAGCAAGTCATAAACCAGTTCCATCACGCATGTTTGCAGAGCGGCCCCATTCACTTGTATAGGTTGCAGACGGCGGACACACCACCTTGCCAAATACAACAGGGGGTGTAATTCCTGCCATGGCTGTGAAGCAAGGCATTGAGACACGTGTTCTGGTGTGACTTGGAAGACATCAGTCTGACTTCATGCACAAATGTCTATGCAAGTCACACCTAAAATTGCAAAACAGTAGTGCAGGATCTACTTTCAAAAATCGGTGTGAATACAAAGGATTTTTTGTTATCCTGGAGAAATAGCTATTTGTTTGTCCGTGTCCATGGGCATCTGAATTTGTATGGGAGTGGGTTTTATAATTATTAGTCAGCTGCTACACTTGCAGGGCTCTAATGAGGAAACTTGCAAGGTCAGCATCCCTTGGGATGTGGTTTTCCTCAGGAGGTATGTCACAAAAAAAAAAAAATTTGTTGCAGGAAATGCTCAAAATGTAATTTGTATCTTAGTGCAGGCTTCTGGGAAAATCAGTAAGCCAATCACACAAGCAGGAAATTACATATCAGGGGGGCGTTCTGTACACCATGCTGCAGATTGAAAAGGAAAGGTCATTTTTAATAACGTTACATTACAATATGACTTGTATAGGATACGGTATATTTTTTTTTAGGTGCTATTTTTTTTCCCCCCCCACAAAAGTGGAGTTACGCTTGAAATTTAATAAATCATGGCTATAACCTTCATGTTAACATCTCTGAAAGGTTTAGAATGAAAATTAGAAGAAGATTACAAAATGCGATAGGAAGCCAGAATACCTGCAACAATTGAAATCAGAAAATTATACATTAATCAATTCCATTTTCAAATTAGAGGCTTGGTCTGAAAAAACCCCCCAAAAAACCCAATATTTGGAGTACGATTATTACTAAACCTTCTGTAAAGAGCGCATGAAGATCAGGACTGTGAGGAAGATGTAGCGGCAGCGTGGAGACGATTTCTGCACAATGAAGCCATCAAGAGCACATGGTCCACACTATATTACAGGCAAGTCACTAAGCTGCTGCTTCATAGCAAGGGAAAAATGTAACCAAACTTCTATTTTAAAATAGTTTATCTTAAGATTGCACATTTTATTCACTCCCAGGGCAAAGCCATGCTTCTGATTTTGCAGAGGGGCTCACAATTACTTGCACTCCTCTTTAGTATGGAGTAAAGAATCAAAAATGTGAGTAGTAGTGGCACCATGGTGCCTAGAGGTCATAAGACAAGCAGTGCCTCCTGCATGCTACATGGGCAGATCTGCTTTGATCGAAACTGTAAAACGCTTAGCACAGGTTGGAATATTTTTTCATATTTTCAGTATGGCATATATCAGGGATATGCAATTAGCGGACCTCCAGCTGTTGGAAAACTACAAGTCCATTCATGCCTCTGTCTCTGGGAGTCATGCTTGTGGCTGTCAGAGTCTTGCTATGGCTCATGGGACTGCAACACCTGGAGGTCCACTAATTGCATATCCCGGGCATATATGAAGAAAATAACCCACTAAACCACCTCTATGACTAAGGGGAAACGCATCGGTTATGGCCTGCGAAGGAGAGCTGTCTGAGGTTGTCAAATACCCACTTCTACACTGCAGCCGGACTGGGAGTGTGGCTAACAAACAATGCATTCACCACTGGAGGATAAGGCCGGGTTCATATATGTGCAAATTGGATGTGGTTTTCACATGACATGCAAGTGCGACCGGTTCTCATATGGAGCCGGTTCACACATTTGGGGTGGCCACGGTGCGAATTCCATAAGGGTCCTATGAGTTTTTGGGTCCGGTTCAGGTGCAGATTCAGGTAAAAATTTGGTCCTGAATCGCGCCTGAACCAGTGAACAGGAACACATCGGACCCCAGGCTGGAAACCGCACATGTGTGAACCCAGTCTCAGTTGCTCATTCCCCCAACCCTATCTCTGAGGACTAGAGGAAACCAAGATAATTTCTTAGCTTTGAGCGGCGCTCTAAATTCCATTACAGATCCAGCAGAGATGAGAAGTGCAGGTATCATCAGGGCCTTTTACAGCGGTAAGTTACAGCGTACAAACCTTATTAGAGTTGTTCAGCTATAGGAGGCTCCACTAGAGAAAGAAAGTTAGGCATCTCTGCAATCAGCTTCTAATTGTCTGTGTGTCCATGATTTTTTTCTCAATTTCTAATTGGTTAATCTGAAGTCAGTGAGAGAAAGTTGGGGATAGCGGTAACACAACAAGTGTTCTATCTTTTCCCCAACCTAACCAAAAGTAGACTAAAATGTTGTAGCTTGGCATATACTTTAAAATTGGATGAACTGCGTCTAAATATTCATATATACTATATTAGCAAAAGCATTGGGCCACCTGCCTTTACACGCACAGGAACTTTAATGGCATCCCAGTCTTAGTCCATGGGGTTCAATATTGAGAAGGCCCACCCTTTGCAGCTGCAACAGCGTCAACTCTTCTGGGAAGGCCGTCCACAAGGTTTGCGAGCGTGTCTATGGGAATGTTTGACCATTCTTCTAGAAGCGCATTGGCACTGATGTTGGAAGGCGGTCGTCCCAATACTTTTGGTAACATAGTGTATATTTATGTTCTAGAATATGTTTTGGGTATCCATTGGTTAAAGCTGAAGTTTAGGGTTGGCAGCTTGGAACAATGACGTCATATCTGATGAAACATGTAGGGCAGGCATGTCCAAAGTCCGGCCCGCGGGCCAATCGCGGCCCGCAGTCCGGTTTTGAACGGCCCGCCTGGTGTGCTGCGGGATCAGGGCTGTCAAATGAGCCGATCCCCGGCACTGTGTGAAGCTCCGTTGGCTTCAAAAGTGAAAGTAAAGTGCAGAGGAGTGTGCTGTGCTCTCTGCTTCCCCCTACAGTGCAGTACCCGGCTGAATGAGGAAATGGAATGGAAAGGTACTGTACTACAAGCTAGATTCGTTTTAAAAAGGCTTTATTTATGTGTATGTGTGTGTGTGTGTGTGCATGTGTGTCTGTATGTATGTATGTGTGTCTGTATGTGTGCATGTGTGTCTGTATGTATATGTGTGCATGTGTGTCTGTATGTATATGTGTGCATGTCTGTCTGTATGTATGTGCATGCGTGTCTGTATGTGTGTGTGCATGTCTGTCTGTATGTGTGTGTGTGTGCATGTCTGTATGTGTGTGTGCATGTCTGTATGTATGTATGTGTGTGCATGTCTGTCTGTATGCATGTGTGTGCATGTGTGTCTGTATGTATGTATGTATGTATGTGTGTGTGTGCGCATGTGTGTGTGTGCATGTGTGTGTGTGCATGTGTGTCTGTATGTATGTGTGTCTGTATGTATGTGTGTCTGTATGTATGTGTGTCTGTATGTATGTGTGTCTGTATGTATGTGTGTCTGTATGTATGCGTGTCTGTATGTATGTGTGTCTGTGCATGTGTGTGCATGTCTGTATGTATGTGTGTGCATGTGTGTCTATATGTGTGTGTGTGTGTGTGCATGTCTGTCTGTATGTATGTATGTATGTATGTATGTATGTATGTATGTATGTATGTATGTATGTATGTATGTATGTATGTATGTGTGTGTGTGTGTGTGTGTGTGTGTGTATGTGTGTCTGTATGTGCATGTGTGTGTGTGTCTGTGCATGTATGATTGCATGTGTGTGTGTGTGTCCATGTATGTCTGTATGTATGCGTATGTGCATGTGTGTCTGTCTGTATGTGTGTGCATGTATGTGTGTTTGTATGTGTGTCTGTATGTATCTGTGTGCATGTATGTGTGTGTGTGTGTGTGTGTGTGTGTATATGTATGTCTGTATGTGCGTGTATGTGCGTGTATGTATGTATGTATGTGTGTGCATGTGTCTGTATGTGTGTGTGTGCATGTGTCTGTATGTGTATGCATGTGTCTGTATGTGTGTATGTCTGTGTGTATGTGTATGCATGTGTGTTACTTTTAATCCAGACCCCCCCCCCCCCCATTCTTGTACCATCAGAACTGCTTTTGTGGTGCTTGTGTGTGTGATAGCAGCCAGGATTGCTGCTCCTCTGAAAAGCAATCCATATACAGATCGCTTTTCAGAGGCATTTGAAAGGTGGTAAAGAGGCATTATGTTGCCTCCTCACCACCTGTTTTAAGCCTGTAAATGTAGCATCACTATACCGCAACTGTGCAGTCTACACAGTTGCGGGGTAGTTGCAGTGCAGGCCCATTCACCCTGAGCATACCTCCAGCTGCAGCCACAGCATGTGTACACCCCCAGCTGCTCCCTCTGCAGCTAAAGGGGGAGAAGTTGGGGGTGGTAAAAACAGCTTAACCATGTAGTTTTACTGCCCCTCCAATAAGCCCTTGGTTCACATCTGCATGGCTGCATGCTGTGTGTAGGGCAGCCCATGCATTTCAATGGGCTTCCATACCCACAAAAATGCAGGGAAAGAAGTCCCAGAGCTTTTTTTTTTTTTTTTTTAATTGCGCTGCACCAAAAGCACCCCATGTTTCCAATGTGTGGGGTACCATTAAGACTTAACGGTACCCCCAAAGAACAGAGCATTCGTCTGTGTGTCAGGCAAACGAGCGCGACAAAGGCACGAGAATTTTTGTTGGGCCAGGTATGAGTGCTCGAATGACCGAATTTTAATGGTTCAAAGAATGTCAGGCAAAATGGTCGGCCCTCACACATGTTCACTTCATCGAATCTGGCCCTCTTTGAAAAAAGTTTGGACACCCCTGCCTTAGGCTCTCCCTCCAATTGCCTGCAGCCAGTTGCTAGGGTTTACATATCACGTTATTTTTTTTTAATTCATAAAGCCAAAAGGTTAGTTTTGAAATTATTTTCTATTTTGCTTTTAGGGAAAAGCTATTAAGTAAATGAGATGATAAGAACACCAACCACAGATTAATGGAGATGTTATAAAGGTCTGGATACATAAAGAATGTAAAGCTCCCCTCTCCTTGTCACATGTAAGAACACAATACAATGCTGACTACTTACTGACTGAGAGGCTTGTCATCACAAAGCCATTAAGCACATTTGTGACTCAGTCTTAATTATACCACCAATCCTCTATTGTGGAGATCGAAAGTGAAAATATTTGAGTAACAATTGCATTTTTTTCCTGTAGTTGAGTCATTTTTACAGCAAAAACCGGATATATTATATATATATATATATATAATATTAGATTAATATATAAAAATATATACATTATATAATATATATTATTATTATTGTTGGCACTATATAATAATATAATATTAATAATAATATAATATATATATATATATATATATATATATATATATATATATATATATATATATATATATATATATATATATATATATATATATATATATATATATATATATATATATTCAGGAATTCTTAAGTCCGCCAAACACGTTATCCACACCAAGTGATCTTTGACCAAAACCAGCTACATTATTGATGGGAAAGGCAGAAAGCATCGATTGTCTCAGAGATGAGATCATTTACCAAATAAAATGGACTCCCTATTAAGGTTAACTCAATGCAAGGTTTCTTTAGAACAGACAGACAACTTTCTCACGGACCACGCTCGCCATTAGCACTAAAGCGTCGCTAGCGGGGCGGTTTAAGCCCCCCCCCCCATAAAAGGGTTAAAAACCATTTTGCAGCACTTTCGGATTGCTTTTAAGGCTCTTTGTAAGCGCTGCCCATTCATTGCAATGGGCAGGGCGTTTTGGGAATGCCAAATACAGCACCCAACCCGCCCCAAAGATGCTGCTTGCAGGACTTTTCGTAACATCCCACAAGCGCACCATCCCAGTGTGAAAAGTCACACTGCAGAGAATGGGAGGCAGTTTACAGGCACTTAGAGGCCAATTCTAGCGCTAAAACGCCCGAAAACCTCCCCAGTGTAAAAGGGGCCTTAAAGCAGAGCTTGACAAATTTGCTCTGAATCTAGGAGCCAGATAAATAATAAAAAAAAAAAGTTAACATATCTTAGGCCCCTTTCACACTGGGGCGGTGCGGACGTCGGCAGTAAAGCGGCGCTATTTTTAGCGGTGCTTTACCGTCGGTCTGCGGCCGATAGCAGGTGGTTTTAACCCCCGCTGGCAGCCGAAAAGGGGTTAAAACTGCCTGCAAAGTGTCGCTGCAGCGGTGCTTTGCCGGCAGTAGAGCTGCGCTGCCCCATTGATTTCGATGGGTAGGAGCGGTGAATACACCGCTCCTTTCACCGCTCCAAAGATGCGGCTAGTAGAACTGTTTTCACCGTCCTGCTAGCGCACCGCTCCAGTGTGAAAGCCCTCCGGATTTCACACTGGAGTGAAAGGGGCCGTTTTTTTTCAGGCGCTACACAGGCGCTATTTTTAGCGCTGTAGCGCCTGAAAACCGCCCCAGTGTGAAAGTGGTCTTACGGGTGGAACATGTAACATGTTCCCGAAGATGAACTTCTTTAAACCTGTCAGCCGATTGTGTTTTTTTGCACACAGTCTGAAGATTACATAAAACCCCCAAACATTATATATTTTCTGAAAGCAGACAACCTAGTTATTGCCCGCAAAATTTCATCAAAAAAAGAAACACATTACAGTTAATTTTAGGGGGCATAAAATGCAATAAATTACCAAATTTTTGGATAAAATATAAAATCAGAGACTGCACCGAGTAAATAAATACCCAACATTTTTCAAACTCTAAACATGTCAGTACCCTGTATTTTCCATAGGCAATGCTTTTAAAGCCCCATTAGTTTAGCATTACGAAGGTAGAATGGGGCTAAAATTATTGCCCTCATTCCGGTGTGCAACAATATGCAACATGTTGATGTTTTCAGGCATAGGGTCCCCGCCACGTGCTTTACATTTGTATAAGTGTAAATGTGGGGGGGGGGGGTATTTTATATGCTTGGGTGTCACTTTAATTTTTAACAATTAAAAATGTATTTGTTCCTCCCCATCTCACAGGGGACCAAGTCCCCTGTGTGATGATTTTTTTTGGTGACAAGTTCTCTTTAAAAGAGACATCCAGGGTCTAGACCAGTGGTTCTCAACCGGGGTTCCGCGGCGATCTGACGGTCAGTCAGGCAGCTGACAGGAGGACACAGACACAGGCAGAGGCAGAGATAAGCAGGGAAGCTGCTGGCATTCTATTGGCTGAAGCGCGCTGTTCCCTGCAGGCCCCTCCTCCCCTCTTGTTCTTCCCGAGTAAGTGGCATCATCAGCGGTGGACAGGATAGGAGGAGGAGGGGCCGAGGGGGAACAGTGCGTCACTAGAGGAGAAATTAAATGTGCTCTGAAGCCAGAAGGAAGCCACCGGTACAGTACCCAGCTGTATTCCCCCCCCCCCCCCCACAATGTGCCCTGCCCCCATGTAATGTGCCCTGTCATGTGCCCTGCCCCATGTAATGTGCCCTGCCCCATGTAATGTGCCCTGCCCCATGTAATGTCACATGTCATATGCCCTGCCCTATGTAATGTCCCATGTAATGTGCCCTGGCCCATGTAATGTCACCTGTCATGTGCCCTGCCCCATGTAATGTGCTCTGTCCCATGTAAGGTTCTCTGTCATGTCTCCTGTCCCATGTAATGTGCTCAGCCCCATGTAATGTCCCCTGGCCCATGTAATGTCCCCTGTAATGTGCTCTGAATGGATCAGCTCTGCAGGAAAAGAAAGCACAAGTTTCACATTAAATAGGTACATTTTAATATTTATTCTTTTTTTAATTTAATGCAATTTCTACAAATATTTTTGTTATTAACAGCTCGCTGATCATACCAATGTTCTGTGAGCTGTAGATGTGAACATTATTTCAGGGGTTCCTCGAAATCTCAAACTTTTTGCCAGTGGTTTCTCCAAAGTAAAAAGGTTGAGAAACACTGGTCTAGCCTCTGCACATCTCCCCTGTGCTCCACTGAACGGAATGCAACGCACATCGGACTGCATGACATTCTTGTACTCATGGTGCAGCCACCGCCAAAAATGAAGGCCCCTTTCACACTGCCACGACATAAAAGTCATGTGATTCAACCGCAGTTTTGAGGCCGTAACTTCAGGGAATGCCTGTGTAAACTTGAGGTCTATGGACCACAACTCATATGAAAGTCAGACCAAAGTAGTACAGGGACAACTTTGAAGTTGGCACGACTTGAAGTCACACATATATGAATGGTGATCATTGGAAATCATGTGGAACCACTTGTCATGCGACTTTGCAGTCCCAAGCTACAGGACAAGTCGCACAAGTGTGAAAGGGGCCTAAATGGCATTTTGCATTCGGCAGGATTTACCACTGATGAATGCAATCCAATCAAGTGAATGGGGCGTGCTTCAACTGCGCGGTTGTTACTTTTTGAGGGTTAAAGCAGACAGCAAGGAGGCAACATATCAGCAGCTGTCAAACACCCTCTGAAAGATATGAATGAGTCTCAACAGACAAAGGTGGTGGGTGTAATTTAAAGGAAGCTGGGCTTATGAGGTTTAAAATCACATTTCTACCAGGTATAATAAGCTTTGTGCCTACATCCTCTCTCCTCCTTTTCTAAAGGATATTGTTTGTCTAAAATAACAGGGCCACTTTAAAAGTTATATGGAAATATACTGTAATTGATTACCATTATAAAAATGAAGTATAGGGACCAAAACGTGAATATATTGAAAATGTGGCAATTAATGCACTTGAGTATGATATACAGCGGATAAGTGGATGGAAGAGAAGTCATCCTATTGTCAGAATACAAAAGCCTAGCAGAAGTGATTCACTCATCCACATGTATGTGAATGTATGGATGGGGGGAATCATTTTTTCTTTTTTTGTTTTGTTTTTTTTTACATTCAACTTGCTGGGTGAATAAAAAAATAAAAAATGAATGAATAATGTATGGACTGCCTTATTAGCACCTTCAGCAACAGGTAAGATGCCGGGCTCCTAGAGGACTACAGGGTACGCCATATAAATATATAGGTCAGCATCCGAAGAAAGAGGTCTCCATCCCCTGCAATCCTGTTTCACTTATATAGCTTGTCAAAATAAAACTAGCTTCAAATATTAAAGTATATTCGGTAAGAAGATGCAACAATCATGATACATTTTATAACAGTTTCAAATAAGTCTACTCTAGGATTATATAAATTATTTTTTCCTCATTTCTGTGATCCATTTCTTGCACAGTATACCATTCCAGATTACTTTTGTATAATTATTGATCCTGGCATTCCTGATATCTGGATAGGTGGATTTAGTTACCAAATGTAAACAATCTTAGGCCGCGTACACACGGGCGGACTGTTCGTCCAACTTTGTCCGCTGAACAGTGTTTCAGCGGACAGTCCGCTCGTGTGTGGGCTTCAGCGGACAGTTTCAGCGGACAGTCTGACGAACAAAGTTTTTCGGAATTTCCGTAAGACTGTCCGCTGAAACTTGGTTTGAGCGGACAATGCGCTCATGTGTAGGCTTGTTCGTCAAACTAAGTTCCGCGCATGCTCAGAAAGGATTTACACGCCGAAGGTTGCATTGCAGTGTATAGGACTTCGAATCTCTCGTCCCGTCGTACGTGCCGTTCACGTCATCGCGCAAGTTTTCAGCGGACTGTTCGTTCGTCGTGTGTGGTCAAGTCCGCTCATGCTAATTTTGAGCGGACTGTTTGTCAAACTGTTTGACGAACAAAGTTGGGCGAACAGCAGTCCGCCCGTGTGTACGCGGCCTTAGTCTCCGATCACATGCAGGTGCGACAACGTGTTGCACGTCACACGTTCAGGGCAGCCAATATACTTTAATGTAGTGTCCTACGTGGCAAAATCGTACAAAAGTGCACAACCTTTTTTGAAATCGTGCTGCACCAAAACCATAATACTTTGTTACCATGCATTTTGGCATGCATGAAAAAGCGGGCATTAGCAAGATGCATTGGAGCTAACTTTCATTCATCGGCTCTCAGCTCTGCCCTTCCAACACTCACTGGAGCACTGGGCTGTGGAGGGGGAGGGAGGGGCAGGCTTAGGCTCTCAGTGGATCACTGAGAGATTGAGCCAGCTGCAGGTTCCAGAATCTGGGTGGTACCCAACCGTAAAGTCGTGATCTTTCCTGAGCCTGGACCGGCTGAGTAATGTCGGTTGAAAACAGGTCAGTAGCTAAAGGGGGTAGGGAGTGGGGGGCGTTAAAACCGTGACCCAACCGCAGGGCTTCACCACCCCCAACTTTACGTGTGAATGAGCCCTAAGGGTCTCCCTACTAAATGCAACTAAGGGCTCGTTAACAAGCACAGCAGGCACTGCTGCTCCTTTGAAAAAGCGATCTGAGCAGTGGCTGCCCATCCATTAGGGGCGCCCGAGCGTCACTCCCTCTGTCCACGGCTGCCACCTTCTAACAATGCAATGCTCTATCCATCGCTGCTGCCACCCCCTACTCATGCGTTCAGCCCCTTTCAGGATGCTCGATGCCTGAATTACAGCGGTGGGTGTGTTTTTTGAAGCACCCGATTAGGCTAATAGGCTTCAAAATAGGCTCATGGTGCAGAGCACTGCGCTACAAACCCATCCAGGTGTTACAACAGGGAATTAATATTCCTTGTTGCAACACTGATCCCCCTCCTGGCCAATCGGGAAGCAGGTCTGATATCCTATTGGACACGTAGGAGATGGGGAGGGGACACACAGCGGAAGCGAGGAGTCGGAGGAAAAGAGACAGGAGCCGCAGCCTGCTGTCCACCGATGACCCAATCCCTGCCCGGCTAGATGGGGTAAGTGGACCGACCAGCAAACAGCGAGTGTGGGGGTGGTCTTTGAGGTTTCCGCGGGGGGGGGGGTTGTTTGCCGCCCCCTAAACAAAAAAAAACACGAGCCGCCACTGGATCGGAGTGTGTTTGACAGGTGGTGGGGAGGCGATATGTTGCCTCCTCATCACCCGATTTAAACCCATGTAATGCATGAGATTGTGACACCGTAGTATGGCAATTAGAGGTTTAAATCAGGTGTAAGTAGGCGACACTGTGCCCAGCGATCTTGAACTTCTCCCAGGTTGTTCAGGTAGATCTCCACCTTTTTAAGGTTGCCTAACCCTGTTCTAAAGGAATCATGGAAAATGTCAACGAAGCCCAATTCAGTTTTGGACTTCACTGTGCCTCAAGCGAAGATAAAATACATTGGCAAGCTGTAGGATATAGAACAGAAAAAAGTGAAAAACAGAAAACCAAAATTGTGTGGGCAGCGACAAGCCTTGAGGAATAGCTGGCTAATGAACGCCAGCACAGTGAGGGGTATCCACAATAACACATTCTGCTCCAGCAGGAGGAAGTGGTGGGTGCGTCCTCTCCCCAGGAACTGCTGAATAATAATACCAAGCTAATTATCCATAATAAAGTAACATTTTTATTCACCTTCTCTGGTTTGTGCTCTAAAGAACTACATTTCTACGCGTAGCGTCTAATTCCGGGTGCAGTAACAAAACAAATACTACTTTTTATAGCAGGCTTCTGGAAGTCCCTTTTCCTCTTATTTTTAGTTTTTTTCCCCCAATGATTAGGTAATGAGAACAAGATGCAATACAACTGTTGTCATTTACTAGCGTGCGCTTGTTTCCCATAAAATCATTATGTGTAATCTTCAAAGTGCAGAGATACTGAAAGCGACTGGTCTCCGTGTTCACATCAGCAGCTATAAATGGTTGCAGTCACCTCTCTGCAAGAGATTACAAGCACTAATGCTCCGACACATTTTACCAGGGATAATTATATCAAACTGTATAAAAAAAAATGTATTGGAGAAATTTACGGTGCCGTGGTTCGATCATATCACCCTACAGAACGATAAGACTATGGGGAAACTGACAGTTTAGTGGAGGGGAACATTTAATTACCAAGAGAGTATTGCAACTATGTTATCACAGGATTATGCTAATACCAAGGAGTCAACACTGCTGGTGTGGTCACGGTGGGCCATGAATGCTTAGAAACTTACAGTGCCTTGCAAAAGTATTCACCCCCCTTGGCTTTTTACTTATTTTGTTACATTACAGCCTTTAGTTCAATGTTTTTTTTAATCTGAATTATATGTGATGGATCAGATCACAATAGTCTAAGTTGGTGAAGTAAAATTAGAAAAATACATGCGTAAAACTATTTTTCAGAAATCAAACACTGATAATTGGCATGTGCGTATGTATTCACCCCCTTTGTTATGAAGCCCATAAAAAGCTACATTCAGAAGTCACATAATTAGTGAAATGATGTCCACCTGTGTGCAATCTAAGTGTCACATGATCTGTCATTACATATACACACCTTTTTGAAAAGGCCCCAGTGGCTGCAACACCTAAGCAAGGGACACCATTAACCAAACACTGCCATGAAGACCAAGGAACTCTACAAACAAGTAAGAGACAATGTTGTTGAGAAGTACAAATCAGGGTTAGGTTATAAAAAAATATCCACACTTTTGATGATCCCTAGGAGCACCATTAAATCCATCATAACCAAATGGAAAGAACATGGCACAACAGCAAACCTGCCAAGAGACGGCTGCACGCTAAAACTCACGGACCGGGCAAGGAGACCTAAGGTAACCCTGGAGGAGCTGCAGAGTTCCACAGCAGAGACTGGAGTATCTGTACATAGGACAACAATAAGCCGTATGCTCCATAGAGTTGGGCTTTATGGCAGAGTGGCCAGAAGAAAGACATTACTTTCAGAAAAAAACAAAATGGCACATTTTGATTTTGCGAAAAGGCACGCGGGAGACTCCCAAAATGTATAGAGGAAGGTGCTCTGGTCTGATGAGACCAAATTGAACTTTTTGGCCATCAAAAAGAAAACGCTATGTCTGGCGCAAACCCAACACATCCCCCAAAGAACACCATCCCCACAGTGAAACATGGTGGTGGCAGCAAAAAAAAAATATATATATAAAAAAAAAAAAAAAAAAAACATTCAAAGTTGTGGGCATGTTCTGTAAATTAAATGAGGCAAATCTTCAAACAATCCATGTTAATTCCAGGTTGTGAGGCAACAAAATCAAAAATGCCAAGGGGGTGAATACTTTTGCAAGATACTGTATGTTTTTCAATTTTGGAGACTCTCAAAAATGTATAGAGCTAGGACTGCAGTACACTGGGGTACCATGAAGTGCTCCTGCAGCTTACGCATATTTTTGCAAATGTGTGCTAACTAAACCCCTTGGTTTTAACCTGAACTGTTAGACAGATCAATTTAGTTTGTTGCAGGCTGGTTGGCAAGTTAGCTGGGATTTTTTTCTTTTGTTGTATTTTGAACTACTGATACCAGTAGTAGTTTTCTGAGGACAGCTACCTTTCTACATAGTAAACACATGGGAGCATGCCCTGTATATTTTTTAAATGAATAAAAGTATTCTTTAATCAAATGAGTTGGAGAGGAGGGGCGGTGATGTTGCAATTTCCACCTCATCTAAATCAGAGAACTCCTTGTATCCATTGAAATGAATCAAAGACATTCTCTAAATGGCGGCAGTGGCAAGCATTTGGCCCCCTATGAAAACCATGCAGAAGGGCAGCCACTTGGCACTGGACCTGTAACACTGATACCATCACTAATGCATTGGCTATGACTACAGTGATCTGCAGATTTGCAGGGGTCAGTCGGTTATGAAATATGCAGTTACATTGTTCCAAGCTGGAGGTATTAAATAAGTATACTTGCATCAGTGGTGTCACTAGAGTGGTGCCTCCTTCTCAAGCTAACATTTCTATGGCAACTAGAGGTCGACCGATATGGGTTTTTCTCTGGCCGATGCCGATATTTAGAAATCATGGCGGCCGATAGCCGATATATGATGCCGATTTTTTTGGGCCGATATGTTAGGCCGATTTTATTTTATTTATTTATTTATTTTTAATCCCCCTTGATCTAACACACCTTTCCCACTGGGGCGATTTAAGGCGCTTTTGGGCTAAAAATAGCGCCTGTAAAATGGCTGCCCTGCAGTCTGTGTGAAAGACAGAGTGCTTTCACACTGAGGCGATGTGCTGGCAGGATCTTAAAAAAAAGTCCTGCAAGCAGCACGTTTGGAGTGGTGTATACCGCTCATCCACCACTCCTGCCCATTGATATGAATGGGCACCACTGCCGAAGTGCATGCAATGCGATTTGGCAGCGGTGCTTCATGGGCGCATTTAACCTCTTCCTTGGCCGCTAGCTGGGTTATATGTGCCCCACTAGCAGCCAAATAGCACCGCTAAAATGATGGTAAAGAGCCGCTAAAACGTGCGTTTTACTATCAACGCCTGCCCGCTCCAGTGTGAAAGCGGCCTTCATACGTGATACAGAAAATTTCTTACACTTAAACATTTATTAAACAAAACAAACCTCCAATCAGTTTACTTGTATGTATGATTAAGATAAAAAAAAAAAATATATATATATATATATATATATATATATATATATATATTAAATAAAAACAGGTAGTCAAAACTTTTGGACAAAAAAAAAAAAAATGGGCTAACTTTACTGTTTTTATTTTATTTTTATTTTTTAAATGGTGTATTTTTTTCCCAAAAAAATGCATTTGAAAGACCTCTGTGCAAATGCCGTGTGACATAAAATATTGCAACAACCGCTATTTTATTCCCTAGGATCTCTGCTAAAAAAATATATATAATTTTTGGGGGGGTCTAAGTGATTTTCTGGCAGAAAATACAGGATTTTTTACTTGTAAGCAACAAGTGTCAGAAAAGATTTAGTCTTTAAATGGTTAAATTGAGAACTTCTACACACAGAGATGACTTCATTCATTCAAGTGTAAACATTGTATCTTTCTGTTCTTTTCTTGGCAGTCTGCCCAGAGTGGAGGAAAGTGTTGCTATGACAACTCAGTCAACTTAGACCATTCTATACAGAAGTCATTTCAAAGTCCCTAGTTCTAAATCGGCTTTTTATCAGCACAAATCGGCCGATGCCGATTATTTAAAAAACGGCAAATATCGGCCGATATATCGGTCGACCTCTAATGGCAACCCTGCTTTCCTACTCATAGCTGCCTTGTTTTATTTCATAGTATTTACTTGTGCCTATTATTAGTGTTTGCCTATGTCAGTCTTATCAGCTTCAGCTGATAAGACTGCAGTAATGCTGTCCAATTCCTTTTTTTTTACACTCCATGTGATGTCACATGGGGTGTAGGAGGAAGCTCTGAGCGATTATGCAGTCTCCTGGGATTTCAGTGTTGTGCCATAGGAAGTCCTGCTAATAGACAAGCACACAGAGTATGCCGTAAATCATGGGAGATATGGGCATGCTCAGTGGCGTCATTCTAAAGAACAAAAAGGATAACAATACTATGCAAGTAAGGAGATATCTACAAGCAGTGTTCATTAGGGTTTTTTACGCTGATACACATGGGACAAAATTGTGGGGGGGAGTTTACAAACACTTTAAAGAACTAGTGCAGAGTGACAGCATGACAGAGCAGTAGGCAATGGGCAGACTAGTGCATTGGGCTCTCACCTGTCTAGCTTGCCAGTCACTTCCTACTTGACGGTTTTACCCCTCTGGTGGGTGGTACCCAGGTGCAGTCCACACCCCCATAGTGATGCCATTGATTTGCATTGCTGCAAACTGGACCCATGTAACTATGCAATAAAATCATACCTGAACCTTTGCTTCACAAAAAATTGGAACATCAGGCTGTGCCAATCAGTCGAATCCTGGTAGTAAGTCTGATTACTGCATTACTGGCAGATTGATAAAGAGCAGAAAAAGCAACGTATTAAGTACTTCACTACGACGAGAATGATAGATTGAATTGCGTACTTGTCATGAGTAGTCTGAGAGACATGCGAGTCATTCCTGAAATGTGTAAATCCCACTCCTGCAGGATCCAAGCACATTAGAAAGTGTTTGTTATGCTCGAGGATGTTCACAAATGGAATGACTACAATAACAGGAAAGGTCCAGAGCCTCATCTATGCATCAATAGGCTATAAGAGCGTAAATCACACAAGTGACTCACTGCTTAGTGAGTCACCAGCAATGTTCAAATTATAAAAAGAATAATCTTCCTCTAAAGATGAATATGAACAATAAATACAAAGATACAAATGTTGCTGCAACACCATTGGAAAATGAAAAAAAAAAAAAATATGACAAAAAAAAAAAAGGATGCCAGCAGTATCATACTACTTCTAATAATAAAAAAATCCATGTTTTACTGCACCAGGTGTCACCAATTCTATTGATGCCACCGATGCAAGGATGCATATTTCATACCTCCAGCTTGGAACAATGTAACTGTGCATATTTCATACCCGACTGACCCCTGCAAAATCCTCCGATCACTGTAGTAGTAGCTGATGCATCAGTGATGGCAGCAGGGTTAAAGGTCCAGTGCCAAGTGGCTGCCCATCTGCATGGTAATCACATGGGGTCAAATGCTTGCCACCGCCGCTATTCAGAGAATGTCTTGGATTAATGTCAATGGATACAAGGAATTCTCCGATTAGATGAGGTGGCAATTGCAACATCACAGTCCCTCCTTTTCATCTCAAAGAACACTTTTATTCCCAATTGTATATCCTGTTGCGGGCACATTATACCCCAGTAAAACTTAATAAAATGGGAAAACTACCCGATTCGATGTGTGGCAGGTGTAAGCTAGTGCCAGGTGACCTGATGCACCACCTCTGGCATTGCCCCAAACTCCATAGGTATTGGAAGGCGATCCTGGCCACGCTTAACCAGGTTTTCCAAACTAATGTCCCTCTTGATTCACTATGTTGCCTTCCGGGAGTCCTGTTGGGAGCAATCCCAGAGGAAATTACCAGGATGGCCTATGTCAGAGCCCTATTCCAAGCTAGGAAAACAATACTTATGAGCTGGAAATCCACCACTCCACCATCGGTTAAATCCTGGATTCAGCACATGGGTAATACCCTTACCATGGAAAAATAACATATCAGCATAGGGGGAACCCTGAGAAATTTGACAGATTATGGACCGCATGGCTTGATACACCCGGGATTAGTCCTAGGGAACTGGTACAGATGAGGGCTGCTCATATGCCCAACCGTACCTGTACCGTTTAGGAGAGGTTGTTGTTCCCCCCACACCAGCTGCAGTTTACAACCGCTTTAATAAAAAGGACAGCACAGTAAATTGTAATACTAAAGTGGTTCTAAAGGCAGAAGGTTTCCATACAGGTAACAAAACCTATGTGTACTCAATTTTATTATAGTATTACAGCTGTATCCTAAATGGCCAAGCCCAGTCGGTACATAATAGCCAAGAGGAAACAGTCTTGGGGCACTATGGGGGGCGTGCGTAACATAATAGCCAAGGTAATTATGTATAAAATGCGCAGTTGACCCAAATAAGGTGTGTATTGAAAGACTACAGAGAACCGTGGCAATAGTAATAAATACTTGAATAGTATAAAGCCATTTCCAAAGAACAAAAAAAATGTCAGGGGCCATAATATATTATATAATGTATAATCGCACTCCATTAGTATAGACCCCCCTCAGAGCAGCCCCTCCCCCTTCTATCAGTAAAGACCCCCCTTAGTGCAGACAACACCCTCTCCACTTGTGCCCATAGGGCAACCCCCCACCCCCCAATTGCTCCAATCGTTTTTTTAATATGCCCCCCTTCTTGGTCACCATCCCCCTCCTCTAGCAATGATCCATCTAGATTACAGTAAACTGTACACAGACCTGTGTGTCCCTCTGACTCCCTCCTCCTGTGTAGATGTACACAGAGGGGAAGGGGAGGCGGCTTCGGTCCGCTCTGTGAGACAGGGAGACGGCCAGCGAGGGAGAGACACAGATCAGTGTAAAGGTTTGTTTTAGGGGTGCCGCTGTCCATAGGCATCTCCCCTCTGGCAGGTGTTACCTGGGCGTGCCCCGCACCCCCTGCCCCCCCACCCCCCACTGCCTCCCCCCAAACTTATTTGAGCCCGATCTCAATCCAGCAATGTGCACAAGAGCAGTACTCGCCATTGGCTCCTGCTGCTGTCAATCACAGACAGTCAATAGGGAGGGGGTGCTCAGGAGCAAGCACACGCAAGAGCCCCCATAGCAAGAGGTTTGCTATGGGGCACTCAGCAGGGGTAGGGGGTGCCAGGAGAGTTGGCAGAGGATTAGAGAGTTAAAGGATCGGTCTGTGCAAAACCATTACACAGAGCTGGTAATAACATGTTTTTTTTACTTTATTTTAAAAACAAACAAAAACAACACTTGACCTTTTAGTAAAACTTTAAGAATTGAAGAATAATAATTTCAGAGAGTAAAATCTGTGCTTGGACCAATGTAACTATACTATATCTAGCCAACGTCCCTGGAAGGTGAAAATCACTGTAAACTCCAGTGATCTCCAATTGCTTCCGGATTCTGTGCGGAGCGGCTACCCTGCTGCATCCAGAACACAAGAGGTTGAGTACTCGGCATGGGCGCCATTCAAATTACTTTGTATTTTCTGAATTAATGTAAAGCCATTTTTTATTGGATGGGGCAGAGAGGGACAGCAGTGTTAATAATTTCCTAATAGCAATAACCAACTTATCAATATTTTTCACAAAGGACACCTAAACCGGAGTGCCCTTAATGTAAATCCAAAAGCAATCCTTTGCCCAAAGTGTATTTCCACTTTTGCAGCTGAACACTGAAATGATCTTTGTTGTTTTTGACAGTTACCAGCCAAGGTATCCATAACTCCCTTCCTTGTTCGGGAGTATCAATAAGTAAACAGCTGCACACCGATGGCATCACACTTTTGAGAAAACCTCTATTCTAGGTGTGTGGTCCAACAATCTCCACCCACAGCCACACCTGGGAGCCTTCCAACGTGTGTCACGCTATGTGCGGTTTTCCTTTTTATACCCCTATTGGATCATCATTATGATTTTGGATGGGGCACAACTTGTGATCACCGACTCCATCTGCTGAGTTCCGTTGAGTATTTCCCTCATGAATGCCCGATTGACTCCTGTGCCGTGCGGTATACGAGTCAGCCATTTCTGGCAAAACATGCCAAGATTACTTTCTGTCTGCACTTACATGATCAAGTCTGACATCACCGTGAGAATTGTAAAATAACTTTTCCATGCACAGAACTTGATTTTTTCAGTATTATTTTTTCAGTTTATTTAGGAATTTTGGAATATTTATTTTTGATCAGTTATCACAATTTTTATTCACCCATTGGACTTTTAGTTCATCTTTGTATATTTGTCATAGTTCACTTAGTGGAGCGCCACATTATGGTTTTATATACTAAGAGATTTAAAGACATGGCTGGGACATTGCATGGTAATGCACTCTGTCCATCCTCCATCTCCACCTTACCATCTACTCAAAATAACAGATAATTCTGCTCCAAAAAAAAAAAAGTAAGAAATATACTTTTTTGTTGGGTGTGCTGTGTCAATGGTAGCTCAAACACATAATGAGGGTTTCTCAAATTTTACTGCAGCGGTAGGAATACAGAAATACACGTTATTCATAGGTGGCCCTGTAAGCACCACCCAATTTGACAAAAGATGATCTAAAAATCTCTTCAGCCAGGTGGAAAACTATCCAGTGAACAATGATTACATCCTAGAAGATACAGTCAGGCATTCTTCAGGCAGTAACTGGATGCCAAACTGGTGCCTGAATACAATGGAAATTTCTCCATCCTGTTAGCAAGGCAAAATCAGGTGATTGTCTCTAACTCTTGTGGACTAAACTTGCCAAAATTTGAGTCAAGTATGTCAAACCATAGGGTGATTCACACAGAATAGCTAAGAAAGCAGAATTTACAAGCACACCACATTCTTATCAAGATCAACATGTAGTCATCTGTACTTCAAGCCATACATGGATGGAAGTTTGGCCGGTTCAGTAGGCACCAGATGAATTTTGATCCATCTATGGGCAGGGGGGCTGTACAAAAATAGGTCGACTGACTTCTGGACAACTGCCTGTTGGATTGTCCCCACTCGACCAGCGTTGCTTCTGACAGTAGGGAAGTCTCCCGCTGCCAGAATACAAAAGCTTGGCAGGGAGCATTTCTTCATCCACCTTAAGTGTGTGAATAGGAGAATCGAGCCACTTTTTTCGGTCAACCCCGACTCCCTGGTTTTGCAGGAGACGCTGAGAGCAGTGAGAGCCATAGGCTTCCATTGCTCTCAGTGATATCCTATGAGGAAGGAGCGGAGGTGTGTCTTACTGATGCTGTGTCTATTGACGCATACAGCCCAGCTTGGGAGCATGTGCACACAGGGGCCCACTAAGCAGCCAACTTGCTGAGGAGGCACCCAGAGGAAGGATGAGTGGCCAGCGCTGGCAGGGGACTGAAAAAAAAAAAAGTAAAAAGAATTGCAATATTGTTGCACAGAGCAAGCAAGTATAAAAAAATGTATTTTAATTGAAAAAACCGAGCTTTAGTATCACTTTAAAAAAAGAAACACACTGAATGTTATACTCAGCGCTACACCTGTTAGCAACCAACTATAGATGTATAACTGAAACCTGAAGGATGATGTATAGTGCTCATCCGATTAAAATGCACAATGGGTATACCAAATTAGAGAAAAACTCATAAATAAAAGAATAAAATTAAAAGGACGATAAGAATATGTAAATTTAATAGTCGGAGGGTGGAAAGGCTAATCCATATGCAAGTTCATAGAGTCTATATGAATGTCTGCTTAGAGGGGGTAAGGCAGCCTCAATGGTGGGTTGGGAGACCCACAGAGGCTGATGAAGGAGGCGTGTCCCTGCCTCCGAAACACATTCTATTGGCTTCGACCGCAGAATGGACAGCCTTGACAACTGCAGTCATACAGAGATTCCTCCGGTGTTTTCCTGACTTCCTACACATCCATCCGCGGAGGAGTCTGACGCACGGTGGCCGCTGTGCAGACCCGCGTTCCCTTGAGCTGACATCCAGCTATACTAATATGCCTGTCTCGCTGGATACCTTGTGAGTGCTTCACCTGTTTAACCTTTGTTTTCAACTTAATAAACGTTATTGCACCATATCCGGTTTTGGCGCTCCCCAACCCCCCTTCCCTCCCTTTTAGTATCACTTTAAATCCTGCTAAGCTACAACATATTACATTTATCCTTGTGTTTAGATATAGTTCCAAACTCTGCTTGCAAAATTACATACAACGTACCTTTTACCAGTAATATGCTTGAAAGTAGAGTGCCAGCAGTGTGAAACTACACTTTTGTATTCTAGAATACAGTCATAACAACATATTTCAAGTACTGGGGCACTCAGCGCAGACGTCTGGGTCCTTGCATAGTATTGAGCTGACCATCTCAGTAAACACAAGCTATCTCTATACATTTTCTGGATGATCATGTACACTGTGCCAGTGCGGGGGAGACTCAGAATGAATAATTTCTGTATCCTCTAAATATTACTACAAAACCTGGGGGGCAGTAATCGTAGAACCAGCAGCACAGTTTATGAAAAGTGCACAGCAGTACATCTATACATGAAATGCCAGCATTGTGCTAGACATTCCAATACACAAACGATGTCAACTATGCACTAGGTGAAGCCGGCATAGAATAAGGTCGGGGGTTCTGTGTGCGCATTATAATAGACTTTAAAGAAATAGGCCCTTTGAAGAGGGTGAAACCTTTAATTGGACCAACATGAAAGGGATTCATGGCTGCGTTTTACATGAGCTTTACACATCACAGAAGGTCTCTTCCACAGATGAAAAATGGAACAGAAAAAAAGATCTTGATTTTGATACCTAAAAGGATTTTTTTTTTCTTTACAATCATAAATGCTTATAGAAAAAAAAAATACCTGAATAGGATTTCAGTGCAGCAACCTGTAGAAGGCGCAAATGGCCAAAAAAACAAAGAAAACGAACTGAATGATGTGACCACAATCCTAGCTCTGTATCTTTTCCCTGTAGAGTAGTCTGCACATTATAAAAACAATAGTATGATGGCCAGCTTGCTCTGCACCTTTTTGTTGCAACTAAATTTTTGCACCTTTTTGTTGCAACAATATTTGGGCGACACAGTGGTGTAGTGGTTAGCACTTTTACCTAGCAGTAAGAAGCGTTGCTGGTTCGAATCCTAACCACGACACTACCTGCTGGAGTTTGCATGTTCTCCCTGTGTCTGTGTGGGTTTCCTCTGGGTACTCCGGTTTCCTCTCACAATCCAAAGACATGCCGGTAGGTTAACTGGCCCTAGTATATGAATGGGGACCTTGGATTGTGGGGACTGGCATGAGTATGCAATGTACAGGGATAGGGACAATTGTAGACACTCAGGATGGACTGGTGTCTTTATTCAACCTAACTAAAAAACTATGAAATTAAAGCGGAGGGTCCACCCTAAAGTGGACCTTCCGCTCATTGGAATCCTCACCCCCTCCGGCGCCACAATTGGCACCTTTCAGGGGGGAGGGGGGTGCAGGTACCTGTACAGTACAGGTATCTGCACCCTCTTCCGGCATAGCGATCTGCGGAAAGGGGCGTAGATTCTGAAGAATCTACGCCCCTTTCCGAAAGTCCCCCGCTGCCTGCTGGGAAACACACAGATCCCAGAGGCAGCGGGACCATCCTTAATGCGCAGCACGACTCGCGCATGCACAGTAGGGAACCGGGAAATTAAGCCGAAAGGCTCCACTTCCTGATTCCCATACCCAAGATGGCGGCGGCAGCACCCGAGAGACGATCGAGAGATTGGCTTCGGGTGCCGACATCGCGGGCGCGCTGGGCGGGTAAGTGTCCTTATTTTAAAAGTCAGCAGCTGCAGTATTTGTAGCTGCTGGCTTTTAAAAAAAAAAAAAAAAAAACGGCGGAACTCCCGGCGGACTCCCGCTTTAACCTTAAGTTTTAAAGGTAATAAAAAAAAAAAAAAAAAAAAAAAAGCGCATTAATGATATTATGGTAAATTAAAAGTTGACAGCTATTCTATCAGATACACATAATAAATAACTTTGGGCTTGGCAACCATGGGTTATATACAATCAAGGTTCCAGATTCGATCCCGCGCTCACCTCGATTTAATACACTCCAGGTGCGTGCCCTGTGGACTCCCTCTTCCTTTCTTATCTCTTCCCAGCTTTTTCTCTTCTTAGTTTCTTCTTCCTTGCCCACCTTCTAAATTTATCAGGCCACCATGCATTGTCCTGGTTGTAATGGTTACGTTCCTAACCACATTGCATTTTTGAAATTATACCCTCCTCTATGTGTACATTTTTAAGTTTTTTTTTTTTTGAGCATACGGTCTTGTGTTGGACATTTTCGGTATTTTTTTCGCAGCAAGCAGCATTTCCCCGATTTCCAAGTCATTCCGGATTATGAAGATTGACTCATTGCCCGTACCGTGAGGCCTTCCTTGGAACTTGTAGGATTTCAGTACTCTTCTTTATACTTTATATGTTTTAGGCAATATTATATAATAGGTGAGGTTGAAAAAAAAAAAAAAGATACAAGTCCAACCTATGTGTGTGATTACATGTCTGTATTACATTGTATATCCCTTTATGTTGTGGTCACTCAGTTGTTTATCTAATAGTTTTTTTTAAACTATTGATGCCCCGCGCTGAGACCACTGCCTGTGGAAGGGAATTCCACATCCTTGCCGCTCTTACGGTAAAGAACCCTCTACATAGTTTAAAGGTTAAAACTCTTTTCTTCTCATTTTAAATGAGTGGCCAGGAGTCTTGTTAAACTCCCCTTTTCAAAAAAGTTTCATCCCTATTGTGGGGTCACCAGTACGGCATTTATAAATTGAAATCCAATCGTCTCTTCTCCAGAGAGAATACGTTCAGTGCCGACAACCTTTTCTCATAACCAATATCCTCCAGACCCTTTATTAGCTTTGTTGCCCTTCTTTGAACTCGCTCCATTTTCAGTACACCCTTTTCTGAGGACTGGTGCCCAGAACTGGACGGCATACCCTAGGTGCGGCCGGACAAGAGTCTTGTAGAGCGGGAGAGTTATCGTTTTATCTCTGGAGTTGATCCCCTTTTTAATGCATGCCAATATATTCCGTTTCCTTTGTTAGCAGCAGTTTGACATTGCATGCCATTGCTGAGCCTATCATCTACTAGGACCCCCAGGTCCTTTTCCATCCTAGATTCAGTTCTCCCCACAAAGTATAGATTACATTCATATTTTTGCCACCCAAATGCATTATTTTACATTTTTCTACATTGAACCTCATTTGCCATGTAGTTGCACATTAATTTGTTCAGATCTTTTTGCAAGGTTCCCACATCCTGTGGAGACGTTATTGTCCTGCTTAGCATCGGCTGCAAATAAAATATGCATGGCAACCATCTAATAGTTGAGCTTATATGTTGGATTGGCTATTAATAAAATCTTTTGTAAAAGAAAACAATAGTATGGATTTAAAACCAAAAACAGAATGACATTAAAGTCTATTTCCACGTTTGCAGTCAAATTTGAGAAAACCCCACCATATGTTTTGCTACTCCCACTCACACAACATGTCTTAAAAACATTTAACATTTCTTGCCTTTTAGAGGTTTCTAAGAAGGTATCATAGCTGACTAGAAGGTTTATTGAACAATATTAGGTGAGCCTGTCCCAAGTCTGTCCTCATTATTGTGCAATGCAAGCCCAGCCTCTATACCTTTAATCGTTTGTTAGGATAGACAACATTTAAGTCTAACGTAAATTTTTGTAACAAAACACTGCGCTATTCTTACCGAAAAATGAAAAAAGAAAAACACACAAGAGAGCTGCTAACACATCACTAGGGTATCGAGTGTAAGGTAAACAAATGCTATATAAAAGTGTAGCGCTTCTCAAAAATTTTAGACACCAAACATAATTATGCCTTCCTTATAAGTGCAAAATTATACAAATGTGTTCAGTGAGAAAATTCCACTATGAAGTGGTGCACATAACACGTAAATATTAATTACTATGTAAACATGTATTTGTGACTCAAAAATGAGAGAAAAGACTTTTCCAAAAAATCCAGGAGACGAAAAAAAAAAAAAAGAAGAAAACAAGGGGAAAACAGAGTCTCAATAAAACAGTACAGAGTCCTTTGTGTATAGTATCCTTCTATAATCCACCAGTGTGCAGGAAATATGTTACACCTCCTTTCTGAAAAACTTGTGCAATAACCACGTGAAGATTCCCGTCACCAGGCGAATTGAACGCTTACCAGAATTATTGGATCCTCACAAATTTACATTTGGGGGATCATACAGACTTTTGCAACGCGTCGATACTCTACTGCAATCGTGTTTTATCTTGCTAAGCGCTTAAACTACTGTACACATGTGAGTTTTGTACTTTTATCTTTTATTTTTCTATAAAAACGGAATTAAACTATTTTTGGTCCCTGTTTTCTCTTCGTATGTATTTAAACATGCCTATGGATATATCTGGCTGGAGTTAAAATACCTCTCAACATATGAAGGGATTGTTTACACTCGAGGCCCCCCTGGATAACTGGTTGCTGTGAGAATCTGCATATGGTTGCAAAAGTCTGTATGATCCCCAAAATGTAAAATTTGTGAGGATCCAATAATTCTGGTAAGCGTTCAATTCGCCTGGTGACGGGAATCTTCACGTGGTTATTGCACAAGTTTTTCAGAAAGGAGGTGTAACATATTTCCTGCACACTGGTGGATTATAGAAGGATACTATACACAAAGGACTCTGTACTGTTTTATTGGGACTCTGTTTTCCCCTTTTTTTCTTCTTTTTTTTTTTTCGTCTCCTGGATTTTTTGGAAAAGTCTTTTCTCTCATTTTTGAGTCACAAATACAGGTTTACATAGTAATTAATATTTACGTGTTATGTGCACCACTTCATAGTGGAATTTTCTCACTGAACACATTTGTATAATTTTGCACTTATAAGGAAGGCATAATTATGTTTGGTGTCTAAAATTTTTGAGAAGCGCTACACTTTTATATAGCATTTGTCAACATTTAAGTCTAGTCACAAATTAGAAGGATAATGAAGACCTGTATGCACAGTACATGGAGAATTATGGCAACACCCTCATTAACAATGAGAACCTTAGAATTAGTGATGCACCGAAATTTCGGCCGCGAAACATATCGGCCGAAAATGCCCTTTTCGGCAATTTGCCGAAAGAGAAAAACGGCCGATAATGGAGCCGAAAATGGGGCGTGGCCTGGGTGGGGGCAGGGCTCCGCCCCCGCCCCTGGTGATGCCCATCATGGGGGGTGCATAGCGCAGGAGAGCCGCCTCCGCCGCCTGTTTGATCACAGCGCTGGGAACATCACAGCTTTCATTTCAATAGCTGTGTGTTACCGGGCGCGCGCCGTCACACGCAGCCCCTCCCCCTTGTCCGGGCACTTAGATAGACAGATCATCCGCAGGATTGGAGTGCAATCAAAGTGCCCGGACAAGAGGGAGGGGCTGCGTGTGACGGCGCGCGGCCGGGAACACACAGCTATTGAAATGAAAGCTGTGATGTTCCCGGCGCTGTGATCAAACAGGCGGCGGAAGCGGCTCTCTTCCCTGCACAGGCTGGCTGCAAAATGGGACACACTGGCTGCAAAATGGGACACACTGGCTGCAATGGGGGATGCCTCCTGTACCACGTCCTCTGTCTCTGACCACCTCCTGCACCGTGCAGCCAGTCTCTGACCACCTCCTGCACCGTGCAGCCAGTCTCTGACCACCTCCTGCACCGTGCAGCCAGTCTCTGACCACCTCCTGCACCGTGCAGCCAGTCTCTGACCACCTCCTGCACCGTGCAGCCAGTCTCTGACCACCTCCTGCACCGTGCAGCCAGTCTCTGACCACCTCCTGCACCGTGCAGCCAGTCTCTGACCACCTCCTGCACCGTGCAGCCAGTCTCTGACCACCTCCTGCACCGTGCAGCCAGTCTCTGACCACCTCCTGTACCGTGCAGCCAGTCTCTGACCACCTCCTGTACCGTGCAGCCAGTCTCTGACCACCTCCTGTACCATGTCCCCAGTCTCTGACCACCTCCTGTATAAAAATATTTTTTTAAAAACAGTCATTTTCGGTATCGGTGCTGTTTCGGTATCGGTTTTCGGCCTAGTGTATTTTTCATTTTCGGTATCGGTTTCGGCACCAAAAAACCCATTCGGTGCATCCCTACTTATAATATTTGTTTTTTCATGCTGGAAGGCCCAGAATAGTATGTAAAAAAAGGTAAGCTTCAATTTTTGTTATTAATTTATGCTATGTGAATGAGGACATGCAAATATAAAAGTAGGCGATATCCCAATTTGGCTGCAAAACTGGAAAATAGGATTTTTAAAACAGCTTACCTGTAAAATCCTTTTCTTTTATGTACATGAGGGGGACACAGAGCCATAGTAATAACTATATGGGTTATATTGGACCATCAGGTGCTGGACAATGGCACGCCCCTTAAGGCGTGTACTTCCCCCATATAACCCCTCCCATTGCTGGGAGTCCTCAGTTTTGTAGCCAAGCAATACAAGTGTATAAGGAGAAGGGAGGGACCTCTGTGTCCCCTGATGTACATCAAAGAAAAGGATTTTACAGGTAAGCAGGTTTTAAAAATCCTATTTTATTTTCTTACATCAGGGGACACAGAGCCATAGTAATAACTATATGGGATGTCCCATAGCAATGGCAATTGAAAGGGGGGGGGTGGGGGAGAGACAGAACAAAAACAGGAGGCCAGAGGACTCGTGCTGCAGCCTGCAGTATATACTGTGCCCAAAGGCAATATCCTCATGACCTTTAATATTGATTTAATAAAATCGGATAAACATATGAACCTAAGACCAAGTCGCGGCCTAACAGATCTGAGCCATAGAGGCCTGATGATGCACCACCCAAGAGGCACTAATCGCCCTGGATGAGTGTGTGCTCTTAATATGAGAAGGAAGAAACTTCTTCTTTAAGCTGAAGCGTAACAATCACTTTGACAAATCCATTTGGAAAATAGTGAATCTTGACGCTGCTTGCCAACATCTTGGACCCTCTGGCAGTACAAACAAAACCTGTGTTTTGCAAACCTGAGCGGTCGCCTTTAAATAGACTCTGATCGCTCTTACTACATCAAAAGAATGTAGTGCTTTCTCTTCCCCAGATTAAGGCTCTGGGGAGAAAGGAGGAAGAATAATATCTTGGTTTAAAAGAAAACCTGTTACCACTTTTGGTAGGAATTCAGGACGAGGACATAAAACCACCTCATCCTTAAACATGATGAAATATGGCTCTTACAAGACAGAGCCGCTAGTTCCGATACTCTTCAAGCAGAAGAAATGGCAACCAGAAAAGATCATCTTTCTTGTCAAAAGAACCAAAGGAAATTTCTCGTAAAAGGTTCGAATGGCCGATTCAGCAAAGCCAATAAGAACAACTTTAAATCCCAAGGATTTTGAGGTGCCTTGATAGGGGGAATAAACCGTGTTATTCCCTGAATAAGTTATGCATCAAGAGTGGGAAGCAAAAGGCCATAGGAAAAAAACAATGACAAGGCCGGGATCTGGCTTGTGCAAGAAGGTCTGGGTATAATGACAGAGTCTGAAGGACTCCTACTGCCATCTTTACGATCTCAGTAATTCTTCTGGAACCCGCTGGGGACACCAGAATCACCTCCTTTTGTTCCTGCTTAATCCTGCGGAGAAGGTGCGGAAGTAGCAGAACTGAAGTAAATGCATAGATCAGTGAAAAACCGATCCCATGGGAAAACGAATGCGTCTGCCTGATAGCAGACCCCTTGTTCTCGACATAAAGTTGTCGACTCCGTTAATGAATCTGGATGCGAATAGGTCCCTGTTTGGAATATCCCATCTTCTGACATATCGCAAGGAAGACGTCGGAATGAAGAGATCATTCTCCCAGAAATAATTGTTGGCGTCTCAAGTAGTATGCCTGAAAAATTTGAATTGCCGATAGGCGAGTGTTGTGTTCCGCCAAAGCTAGAACATTATTCACCTCTTTTTGGGCTGTATGACTTCTCATGCCTCCCTGGTGACCGATGTAAGCCCCCGCCGTGGCCTCGTCAGACTGAATCCTGTCAGGACAGTCCTGTAGTCTGACCACCAAGATTCTATGGCCAGATATACTGCATGAAACTTCCAAAAAAGTTGCTAGGCAAGGTCCTCTAACCTGGACCATCTCCCTTGGACAGAATCTTCTTCCAGGGCTACTCCCCAGCCTAGAAGGCTGTTAACACCTTCCAGGATAAAGATTTTACCTTTTACTGGATAAAAGCCACCAATTTAGGCTCTGACCTATGTTGGGAGCCAAGCGTATTGGAAACAAACAAGGCCTGAATCTTCTTTATTCCAGAATGACAGGATGGTTTCCTGAAGCAGTCTTTGAGTAAAACTGCACGTAAGGGACGGCCTTGAAGGAGGCCAAGATTTCCCCTAAAAATCTCCTGCACAGCCGAATGAAGGAATTTTCCTTCATTTTGATAAGTTGAATTAATCCTACAATGGAACCGATTCTTGTCTGGGGTAAGAATACCTTCTTCGGTATGGTATCTATAACCAGCCCCCCCAAGTACCGTAAGCTCCTTGATGGTTTTAAGGAGAATCTTCCTAGGTTGAGAATCCAACCTTGAGGTTTCAAATATTTACGGCTGAGATCAGACTCTGGTTTTAGACCTGAGACTGAATGATCTATTAAAAAGTATATCTTCTAATAGGCTAGGACTGCTATGCCTTGAGCCCTTAACCTGGCTAAAGGAGGTGGCAGAATCTTTCAGAACACTTGTGGTGCTGTGGCTAAGCCGAATGGCAGGGCCACAAATGAAAAAATAATTTTATAATTTCAAACACTTTGGGCGGCACAGTGGTGTAGTGGTTAGCACTCTCACCTAGCAGTAAAAAGGGTCGCTGGTTCAAATCCCAACCACGACACTACCTGCCTGGAGTTTGCATGTTCTCCCTGTGCCTGCGTGGGTTTCCTCCGGGTACTCCGGTTTCCTCCCACACTCCAAAGACATGCAGGTAGGTTAATTGGCTTCTGTCCAAAATTTCCACTAGATTGTGGGCTCCTTGAGGGTAGGCACCAATGTGAGTGTGCAATGTAAAGGGATAGGGTAGACACTCACTCAGGTTGAACTGGATGGACTGGTGTCTTTATTCAACTATACTAACTATGAAACGATGAAACCGCAGAAATTTCTGGTAAGCGGGAAACTTTAGCACATGGGAGATATGCAACTTCCCTCCTTGCAGGATGGAAACAGCCAATCGAATTATGAAAGGATCAGATGTTTAAGTGCCGATTCAGATCTTCAAGATCTAGAATGGGTCTCATCTCTTTGTTTAGTTCTGGAACTTTAAAAAGGTTTGAGCCAAAACCCCCTGCTCCACTAAGGGAACCTCTGATATCACCAACTGGGATAACAGCTGATCCAGAGCCAGAAAGAGAGACTTGCTTTTCTGGATCCTTAGGAACATTCTCTGAGGAGATGGAAAGACTGCCGCACACCAGCAGCCCAAGGACCCCACAGGCAGCACCCAAACAGGGACTCGAACCCTCAGATCAAAGCCGAACTAAGCCATCCAGGCTTCTGGAACTCTAGTCGTAACCTAGTGAAAAAAAATTGAAGAAATCCCTCTGCTCCTGACATTGTTCCTGACAGACTTTGGGTGAGGGGAAAGGTCCTGCAATTCTCAAATGAGTGGGGGTGCTCCTTCATGAGAAGGCTTATTCTGCTTTACAGGCTCTCTGCCCCCAAAATCCTGGTGCTGCCTTTGGGGACCTGATGATTGAGACAGTCTAGACTGCCCAAAGGCAGATGCCCCAGGCATAGGAGCACAACTAAAGGAGAAATGTTTGAACCACCTTTTACTGGTAAAGAGAGCTTTACCCTTTTGGATGTACTTTTCCACTCTAAATAGCCATACCCCAGGATGGGCCACAAACTGGCTAAGAGTTTAAACATGGTGCTTCGGCTGATCAATATTTCAGCCACGGAACTCTGCGAGAATGCACTAGTCCAAGTATAAGCCATAAGGCTTAAACGATAGAGTCTTTCATAGCATCTGTGAGACACAGTGCATCAGATACATCAGCCCATTGCCAGGCCTGCTGATCAGGCAGAATTTCAGGTATCTAACAAAAAAACTTTTCCTTAACCCTTAGAAGTCCACATTTTCCAATGAATTAGCATGACTTAAAATGTGCTCCACCAAAATAGTGGAGCAGACGTTAAATGGTTAAAGGACTGAGATACACCAGTTGCAGCAACTGCAAAAAAGACATCTTGTCTTTAAAAAGAAGTTCCAACCTTAATTTGCTGGATCCTTTAACATCAGTGAATTATCCACTGGACATGCGAGACTCTGCTCACTGAGATAATTGCAGCATCAATTGCTGGAACCCCCCATTTCTTCATAGAAATGTTCCCATTCAGAATACATAAGCTCTGCATGTATTCTACCCATGACGGCTCATGTGACTAGCCGTATACCTCTCAGGGGAGGAAGACATTCTTTTGGAAGGGTTTTTAGCTTGTTTTCTATCATTAACCCCTTAGAACCCTTAGAGGAGTTCCTGGTCCCTTTGCCACCCATAGCTTACAGCACAAAGCAGAGGCACTACCAGCAAAAGAATGTAAAACTTACTAGGCTATAGTACAGTACAATAACTGCTATTAGTCCTAGCTATACAGTACAATGTTGTCAAAAGGGAATGCCTGTGCCACAAAACCAGACCAGCAACCACTCTACTCTGTCCCTCCACCGCCAGGCAGCAGCTTCTCTCAAAGTGCTTGAAAAACTTCCTGCATGTGTGGCCGGCGTCTGACGCCATTAGCCACGCCCTCTTTTCAAAAATTAGCCGATATTCCCGCACGAGCGTCCTGTAGCATGGCGGGGGCCAAGTCCTCCGCTCTTCTGAGCGGCCACGGTCTGGTCAAAAAAATTATTATTTTTTCATAAAAGAACAAGGGAGCTGATCTGGCATACAAATAAGAAAGAACACCAATCTGGGGACCCAGGAAGAGGTCAGACCCCCCCTTTTTCTTACCAGAGGGTCTGAGCCGGCTGAGGGAGAGGAGAGCGAAAGCTTCTGCCGTTTCCAGCGTCAGGATGGCAAGTGCTCAATACAGCCCCCAGTGGTGACACATAGACATGACAACACAATACATAGAAGGAGAAATTCCTGAGAAAATATCCCCTACCTTATCCTCGTAGCAGGGTTTTATCAGAGATAAAAAAAAAAAAAAAAAAAAAACACCATCTTTGCCCTTCACGGTAGGCTCCGAGACCTAAAAGGAAACCTTCAGGAACCGGGGAACTCTCAGGTTAACCAACAATCCTGGACCTGCGACAGGACCCTGCCAGTAAACTGTTATTGGCCTCACTACCAAAAAGTACTAGATTCCAGGGCCCAGCTCTCAGAGAAGCATTCACAAGCAAAACCTTGTTTCTTCAGATTACGAGGCCTGGGTACCATTCATTCAGCCCATTAGAAAGACATCAGAATGTATCCGGTTAGGATGGCTGGCTCTCATCAAAGGATTACTGCCCGTGGAGCAATTGGGAGTTTTCCATTAGCTGCTGGTAACTGTGCTGGGAGCGCACTCTCGGCACAGCTGTTTATCTTTAGATTAAGCCCCAACCACTGAGAGGCCGCATATATGCCTATGGTTGGTGGGAAGGAGATACGGAACATTATAGCATGTAAAGTGAATGGCAGCCAATTCCGATATCCCTGAAGGGCCCATTCACAAAACACTGTGTGCTCCTACACATGCGCTGTCACACATTGAGCTGCAGTGCATTAAAGCAGGTCAATAAAAATGTAAGAGTTGAAATGCTCAGCAACGTACAGGAGAATGAGGCTGAGCTGCATTTTATTACAATGCAATGCACAGAAGACCATGCAATTTTGGAAGTGTAGCGAGGTTCAATTAACAATGAATGGCACCACAAATCACCAACGAATATAACATGCCTTAACGCAGCGCAATGGTGCAAATAGACCCAAAACTTAGGACAAAGCTTTCCCTTCTTCAATGTAAAAAATGTAAAACATGGAACCATTGTGCATGATTGGAATGGTTGAACAATGCAAATATATAGTACTGGTTATAATGCCAATTTGCTGTATATTATAGCTTTACACTTCGGATCATTCAAACTTGGCGCAGTTTGAAACCGGCTATCTTAGCATGCATGCTGGTATCCGGTGTGTGCCGGTGGTGGTGTCTTGAGTTGTTCCAGTACAAGGCACTGTTTTTTTTCCCCCTTTGCAGGTGCCTGATGCAGTATGAAGACAGATGGTGACTTCACGTGAGCGCTGGGGTGTTACCTAGTAAGTGATCCTGCACTTCAGGGTCTGCAGTGCGCATTGCTGGCAACCTACTCCTGCTGTGATTATACACAGCTGGAGCTGATCTGCAGGTACTGAGGACTTGATGTCCGCCGGCACCTGCTGAACATTAGCCAGAGAGCCAGAACACCGATCTGCCGTTCTGACAGTAGGAAAGGCATTGATCCTGTGTTCTTGCAAAGCAGGACATGGATCAATGCCTTCACCTAGTAAAAGCACTTCCCACACAGTGCACAAGTACAGGCTAGGCACACCCTTCGTTCACCCCTGCTGTTTAACTCCTTCCTACCCAGTGTCATTAGTACAGTGACGGTGCATATTTTTTAGCACTGATCACTGCATTAGTGTCAAAATTGTCAGTTAGTGTCCGATTTGTCTGCTGTAATATCACAGACCCATCATAAGTCGCTGATCGCCACCATTGCTAGTATATATATTTGTAGACCTTATAAAAGTTTCAAACCAATCAATGCACACTTATTGGGATTTTTTTTTTTACCAAAAAAAACAGACTACATATTAGCCTGAACTGATGAAGAATTTAGAATTTTTACTTTTTTTTTTATTGGATATGTTTTATAGCAGAAAGTAGAGCTGCACAATTAATCGTCAAGAATCTTTATCGCGATGCAAAAAATTCTCTCTGCTCTTCTGATTCCACAGCCAAAAGAAATGAAGAGAAAAACTGTGCAGTCTGCCAAGAATCAAAACATTATTTATCAGTTGAAAGCAAGTTTAAACATTGTAACAATTTGTCAATGAAAAAGACTTTAGTGTTTAAGTGGCTAAACTTTTTTCACTTGCACACAAACCTTTTTCTGACATTTGTTGGTTTCAATTTAAAATCGTTTTTTTTTTTTTGCTAGAAAATTACTTATAACCCCAAACATTATATATATATATATATATATATATATATATATATATATATATATATATATATATATATATATATATATATATATATATATATATATATATATATATATATATATATTTTTTTTTTTTAGTAGGTAGACACCCTAGACTAGAGAATAAAATGGTGGTTGTTGCAATATTTTATGTCACACTGTATTTGCGCAGCGGTCTTTCAAATGCAATTTTTTTGGAAAAAATTACTTTAATGAATCTGTCAGAACACAATAGGACAGCAGAGGAGATTGCTGTACCAACATTGGATTGTTAGTACAGCAGCCCTTCCTGAGCGGTCAGTTTTTTTCCCCCGGTTAGCCCACTGGGTTGAATGAAAAAAAGTAGTAGTGTTTACCAGGCTTAAGGCTGCCTTCTTGTATTCTAGCTACTAAAAATGAATGTATGTGCATATGTATGCTTTTTACATGTGTCTAATATGTGTTTGTGCATGTATATGTGTGTCAATTATGCCAGTAAGCTCCTCTCCGATTGCAGGTTTGAGGCATTTTCTTTTATGCCAAGGAACACTGCTCTAAAATACAAATCTAAATGGCAAAATGTACACATTGCTAAAAAAGAGCTGTGTTCAGAGGCATAAAAAAATCCTCTAAAAGTGGAGTTTTTTTCTGCCCCTGTGCAGGAGGCCTAAAGACCAAGTCTAGGAAAAACAAAGTCCTCCCTTGTAGCAGGGCTGTGCTGTAAAAGTTAAGTGCTCGGTTCTGCCTAGCAGACAGGAAAAGTAGAGGACTGCCACTTGGCCTCCTCTTGTCCAATGCATGGCTATTCAGTCTGCATCAGTCTTGATGACATCAGAGGACCTTAGACCACCAGAGTACAGAGGAGAAAAGGCTTTGAGGACTGGTCAAGCAGTGCAGAGAAGCCAGCAAAAGCAGAAGATTGGGTAAGTAAATCTGCTGTGCCTGGTCCCAATGGCCACAGTCCAGCCCCCCTAAACTCTGCAGGACTGTAATCTGGCCCGTTAATTGACAAGTTTGGAGACTTTGCCCTTTTGTGTCTTTTTTCAGCCTAACTATGTAACTGTCTTTGGCACCAGTGGGAGGAATAGTGCCCCAAGGGCCGGATAAAGGCAAGCAAAAGGCCACAATCGCCCTTCGGGCCGCAGTTTGGAGACCTCTGCCCTACACAAAAAATAAACAAGTAACTCTTGCAACTCCCATTTCAAGGAAGGCCTTTTCATTTTCCTAGTTCAGCTTTCATGGCAGCAAAGCCCTAGTAACCAGAATTTAGAATTTAATTTAGAATTCTTTGTATACCTCAACAAGACATTGCTAACTTTATTTAGTTCTTAATTAAATTCTCTTCTCATCTTGGCTTTCATATCCTAAACATATCTCTAATCTGCTCTAAGCACTGGCAGTATGAGAACATTTTCCTCCTTCGATTTTAAAATCCAAGATACCTTCATAGGAGTGTAGCACTGGCTCCTGACAAGCAGGTGCTATGTTTTTTTTTTTCTAAAGTTCCTTTATTTCCTTTATTTTATTTTTTGCAACCTAAGTACCTGAACTTACTCCTGACCCTCTACCCATTATTGAAAGACTCTCTCTCCGTTACAAATAAATAACCCAAAAGAAGATTTAGTGTCAGTTTCCACATTCTTTGGGCCATCTACCACGGGAATCCCTAGACGGAGAAGCAAACAAGGAGGTAACGGTAAGCCCAATAAAACCAGCAGGTCCTTTGGGGGTCAGTGCTACAGGAGGAATATGCGTGCAAATGTAATGATATCGCTTCTGACCTACTTTTCCTACACATTACTATAGAGGGGTAAATTGGACTAAATAAGGCATAAAGTGATTGTATTATTGCAGTTAGGTCACTCATGTCTAAAAATCAGCCTTGAGGTATGAAAATATAGTAGTAAAAAAATAAAATAAAAAAAAAAGGGAAGGAGAATGGTATCTACATAGAAAGAAATATATTGAAAAAATACAAGGCCTTGGTCACATCAACACACCTTGGTCCCATCAACGCTGATAATTCGGTAGCTGTTTCTTGTGCTGTCATAGAAGTAGGAAACGGTTACTGCTTGTTTGCTTGCAGGGACCCAATTCTTCTTGGTGCTGGGATCTATTTGGAAGACGTGTGCTCTTGTGGTGAAAATGGGTTGCTCCCTATCAAACAAGAAAAAGAGGTTATTGTAATGTACAGTATTACGAAGCAGAGTTTTTAAAGCAAATTTCCTGTGTAATATGGTTCCAACGAAAAGCATAAAAAAAAATAAAAAATATTTGTTGACACTTTGACTTTAAAAAAAATTCTTTAAGCCCGAGAACTGGAAGTGAGGTCAGAGGTCGCTCCGGTCCATCTTGCCCTCACTCGACTTGCTGCCTAGCCATTGGCTGAATCAGATTGCTTCCAGGCTTATGGAAACAACCGGTCTGAATTGGTCTCCATTGTGATGTATGGAGACTAGCACTCCCACTGTTTACAGGCTGGGGGGGGGGGGGGGTTACAACATTGACAATTACCACAAAATGTGGCCTATTTTTTTTTTTAAACACAGCACTAAATGTATGCAATCCTTTACATACTCTACATTCACAACATTGGCCTCAAGGAGCTTACAATCTAAGGTCCCCATCTCACAAGCATACACATAATGCGACCAATTTTAGACATAATTGTATTAACTGCCAGCATGTCTCTGGAGTGTGGGAGTAAACCAATGAACCCAGAGGATGCCCACACAAGTACAAGAACATGTAAATATGTAAAATGCTTAAAACGTGCTTCTAAAAACACACATGTATGCAAGCAAAAACGTTCAAATTTTTTAACAAAAAAGCCTGAAAAAGTCTAAAAAAACAAAAACAAAAAACAAACACTCTCTGCTCAGCTGTGAATGCAGCTGAAGCCCTTGTGTTGTGAATATGTTAACCTGATGAACCTCGATCGGCCTTCATTTACTAATATGGAAAGGTTAATCAATCATTCACATACTCTGTACTCAAGTCCCACCACTGTACTGATTATCCAGCTAAACCAAATAAAAAACCCAATTACACAAAGTTAGAATGCTGTGCAAAATCTACATAAAAACGTAATGCAATGATTTGCACATCTTTAACCCTTTCATGACTAAGCCTATTTTTGGAATTTGGTGTTTACAAGTTAAAATCCATATTTTTTGCTAGAAAATTACTTGGAACCCCCAAACATTATATATATTTTTTTAGCAGAGGCTCTAGAGAATAAAACGGCGATTGTTGCAATATTTTATGTCACACGGTATTTGCGCAGTGGTGTTTTAAACGCAACTTTTTGGGAAAAGGGACACTTTCATGAATAATAAAAAATGGAATTACGTACCGGTAATGTCCTTTTCCAGGAGTCTTTCAGGACAGCCACCTTTGAGAGACACTGGCTCCTCCCCTCTTAGGAAACACCGCCTTCATTTTCATGATTTAAGCCTCCTCCTCCCTTCGTTCCTCAGTTCTTCCAGAGTACCTCCGGCCAACTGGGGAGACACAAGAACACGTCAAATAAACAAACCTTTAAGTCTTACCTGACGGCCTCATGTAATGAGTTCCCGATGATCTGCAAAAAACTTGGGTGGGAACCGGTGCTGTCCTGAAAGACTCCTGGAAAAGGACATTACCGGTACGTAATTCCATTTTTCCCCAATCGTCTTTCAGGACAGCCACCTTTGAGAGGATAAGCGAGTACCCTGTCTTAGGGTGGGACCTACTGCTTGCAGCACCTTGTGACCAAAGGGCTTGGTCTTTGGCTGAGAGAAGATCCAATCTATAGCGCTTCACGAACGTAGAAAACTTGAACCACGTTGCGGCTCTACAGATCTGTTCAGGAGACACACCAGCCCACATTGTCTGCGGAGTTGCCGCTGTCCTGGCTGAGTGTGCTTTAATTCTAACTGGAGGCTTTAATACCCCAACCGCGCAAGTCTGCCCAATGGCTGACCTTAATCATCTGGTTAGCGTACGTCTAAAGGCTTTGGAACCCTTCCTAGCCCCTGGAAGTAACACCAAAGGTAAATCAGACTTCCTGAACTGGCTTTGTGTAACCAAAATAATGAAGGACACGTCCAAGAAGATGTGTTCCTGTTCGCTCACTGGTTTTGAACGAAAAATAGGCAGCATAATCTCTCGGACTCTCTGAGGATTAGAGACTACCATTAGGTAAAAAGGCCAGAATGATCTTAAAAACTGAATGGTCTGGAAAGGGAGTGCCTTAACAGAAAGGGTTTCGAGTTTACTCACTTTCCTTGCCGCAGTGATCGCCACAAAAAACACAGTTTTGAGAGTGATCAACCATAACCAGCCAGATTCCAATTGCTGAAAAAGGTTCCTTTGTGGGAACCTGTAAAACTAATGAGTGACCCCGACTGGGAAGGGGGCGACCAAAGGCTTGGTCTTTGCCTACTTAAGGCTCTAGGAACCTTACTATACCAAGGTCTGATGTTAGATGCCCTTCCAGGAATACGCTAAAAGCGAAAACCTGACTCTTCAATGTTTATGGGGCTAAACCTTTATCTGCCCCTGACTGCAGGAACTCTAGAACGGCTACGAGGCTGTGCACATTGAAGGAGTTCTCTGAGCATCAGCTGTTGAACCGTCTCCATACCTTCAAGAAAATGGTCTGAGTTTCTATTTACCTGCAATTCAGAAGAGTGGCTATTAAACAGTCTGAGACCTCTTTGCCCTTCAGCAATTCCTTCTCAGTAGCCAAGCTGCAAGAATCCACCTGGGGACCGCAGACTGGACCCTGGGAGAAGGGACACTCCTAGACCGGGAAAACCCGGGGGGGGGTTCTACTGACAGGCCCTTCAGAATGGAGAACCACGGCCTCCTGGGCCCAAGAGGTGTGATTAGAAAATAGGTAGTAATCTCCACCTGAAAACTTCCCTGACCCTGCAGGAATCAGAACGGGAGGGGAGAAAGCATAGCACTTAGAGAAACCCTAACTCTGTGCTTTAATGTGTCTGCTCCCGACCTCCCATCTCCCCTGTTCATGGAACAGGAGATGGCTTCCTTTGCGTTTTCCCTTGAGAAAAAGAGAGGTCTATCCAAGGAATCCCCCAACTCTGGGTGATCCATTCGAAGAACCTCCTGCTTGAGAACCTGGTTGCTCTGAGGAAATCTAATATCAGGATTTGCTCTCCTTCAAGACAGATCACTGAAAAGACAGGATTTTAATATTCGGCCCATCTGAGGATGGCCTTCGCTAGGACCCATAAGGATCCGCTCCAGGAGTCGCCGTCCTGTCGACGCAAGCCACTGCCAAGGGATTGTTTCCACGACTCTTACATGAAGTCTCCAGAGAACTCTGAGAGGTCCTGAGAACCAGATCTACTGTTCTCAACTCCCTCCAATTTGAGGATCTCTTAGATTCCTTCCTGTACCAAACAGGAGTCTAGGTGTGTACCCCAACCTAAGCCGTTCGTATCGGTATCGTAACCACCCTGGATACTGGGAAACTCCATTCTAGGTCTTGTAACAAAGGTGCTCCCTTTCCCAAAGGGACCTCTTTACCTGAGTTGGAACCAAAGAGTCCCAAGACCCCTGACTGTGGTCCCAAAGCTTCAAGATGAATAGTTTACAGAGGACGGTAACATGACCCCGTCCACTGAACTGCTAGGAGCGTGGCTGTCAGTAAACTCAACCTGCCTAACTGAGTTTTTGACGGTTGCCCTGGAGAAACAACAGTGCTCTGTCTATCTTCTGGATCTTCTCCAAGGAGGGAAGACCTTTTGTTCTGTTGAGCCCAGCACCTACCCCAGGAAGGTGACCCCCTGGTAAGGAATTTAAGTTGGGTCTCTCTAGGTTCAGAGGCCAACCCAGGCTCACTAACAGGTCTTTTGTTACCTGTTGCTCCCAAATCGACTGCGTCAGAGAAGGTACAAACCGGAGAAGATCTTCAGGACACACGATCACCGAGACTCCCCTGAGACGCAGGAATGCCAGAACATCTACCATCACTTTGGTGAAGATAGGAGGAGGAAAGGGATAGCCCAAAAAGGGAAGTGCTTTGAACTGAATGTGTAGCACCCCTACAGAAGTTATCACTGCCAGCCTAAGGAAACGCTGGTGGTTCTCTGCAATGGGAATATGCAGGTATGCATCCATACTATCCATGCCCTGAAACAGTTTTGGTGGAAGAGGTGCCCTCACCCAGTGACCAAAACCAACGAAAGCCATCTGTAGGTGACTAAGACACACAGACATTTCAGGTTCAGGATGAGCCTGAACTTTTTTCCCCAAAGGCTTGTGAACCACAAAAATGTGAGAATAGGAGCCCTTTCTATATATCCTGCTGGGACCTGTATTACCACTTCCTGTTCCTCTAACTCCTGAAGAGGAAAGAAGGGCACATTTTGGCAGCTCAGTGACAAGGAGTCTCAAAAGAGGAGAGTTCTGAAAACTCCAAACGGTAACCTCTTACGATGATCCCCAACACAAACTGATTGGAGGTGATCATCTCCCACTGGGGGAGGAAGGCCTCTTTTTTACTGCTCCCCATATTTCTTCTTAAGGGGAAAGGCCTTTTTCTTATCAGCCGTGCGATCTAGCCCTGCTTCAAGACCTGGCCCAAACTGCAGTAAACAGTAGCAGTAACAGCAGCCTCCTGTAAAAAGGATTCCAGAGCTTTGCTTTGGACGCCTTGTCCCCCTGCCATGTCTTCAGCCTTGAGGCCCTCCAGGCTGAGTTGGTCAGAGCCGAAGATCTTGCATACATTCGCCTGGATTGAATCGAAGCAGCGTATGCCAACACCTTAAGCAGCATGGGAAAGGAGGATAGAAAGTCTCCTCTGCCGTCATTGCTTCATGCATTAATCTGGCTAAGCCGACACTTCATATTATGAGCCACCACTGTGGCCGCTATGGCAGGCTTAGATATTTTCTTAAGAGAAAAAGCCCATGCATCCTTCAGAAGTGAGTCCATCATTTCAAACATAGGGTCTGAAAGCATTCCCATGTCCCTGAGGACAGGTCAGTATGCCTGGACGTCTGAAGAAAGGTAGTCTCTAACCTGGGAGATTCTATTCCAGACAAGAGCTTCCTCTTCCGCCCAAGAAAAAACCTTTGCTTTAATGCACCAGAAAAGAAAGGTTTTCCTTCGGGACCCCGCCATTCCTGATGGCATCGATCAAGACAGCATGAACCGGGAACACCCGCTTCCCCCAGGTCCTAGTACATCTGATCGTGGGGTGACAATGCCTTCTTCCTAAAGTGGTATGAATAGCTCTCAAGAGCTTATCCACTTCATCCAGGGGGAAGTTTATATCGAGGGGTTCTTTTGGGTTCCCCACCCAAGCCCTCACCTTTATCAGATTCCCTTGGGAGTCTGAGACGGCACTGTCAACTTCTTCCTCAACTTCCTCTCTGGAACCCTCTAGACTCTCCCTTAACCTGCAGGAGGAACATCCATCGGGTTAGGTGGAACACTCTGCTGTGCTGGTGAAAGAGTGCTCTGGAGCTGAGGCCACTGGAACCTTCCCAGAAGCCGCCAGATATGCACCGTGTTCTGCTGCCTGTTTCCTGATGGCGCTCAAACAGGGACCTGAACCCTCTGAGGCCACTGGAACCTTAGGTTAAAGGTCTGACTGAGCTATCCGGTGCTTCAATACACTCTTTACCAAGTGCCTTTGAACCAGGGATTCCCCAAAGAGGCTCTATATGAAGGACGCTCCCTCCTAGAACCAAGGGGAGACTTGCTCATGTCCTTCAGAGACCTAGAGATAAAAGAGCAGCATAAAATCCTAAAAAAAAAAGAAACACCAGCACTACTTAAGAGGACCACCGGGAGTGCCCTCCCCTAGGATCAATTTCCATCTGGATCCCAGACGCACTGCCCTTCCCCCCGACCACCTAGGGGGAAAAAACACCAGTGGAGCTACTGGTTGTAAGGTAAGGGAACCCCTCGCCAGGGCTTTTACCTTTGAGTGGCTGGTGCCGTTACTCCTGGAGCTCCCGAAGCCACTGCTTTGGACATTCTCCTGTTGAGGAAGAGTGGTACGAACGTGCCTCCAACAGCTACCTGTGCAACTGTAGAAAGAGAGGCTGCACCAGCCGAACGCTAGGTTCCCCTCCACGTGCCGCGTCCGGAACCGGAAGACGCGGATCCAACGAAGAGGTCCGCCCCCACCGGAATTGACGTCGCCCGCCAACCGGTCCGGCCTCTGGCTCCCAGCCGACTGGATACACAGGGGGGCCTTGGACGTCCTCGTTGCAGCGCCCCACTGGGCGAAACGCAGGGATGAACCTCCCCAAAAACTTCCTGCTTTCCCCAAGCGAAGATTGGAGTGCGTATATAGAAAAAGGTCAGTCAAAAGTTCAGCTTCCCCAGCCGACCGGACTGCCTGTTCCGTTAAAACACCCGCGGGTGAACGGACGGACGACCCTGTAAAACTTCCTGCTTTCCCCAAGCGAAGTTTAGGGTGTATAGACAGTACGAACGCTTCAGCTCCCCGCTGATCCGACTGTCAAGGGCCGACCGATAGACGGTCGGGTAACCGAGTGGGGCCGGGGCTCCGCTCGGATAGCTTCAGTCTCACCAACCGAATTCAGCTAAGGTTCCTTAGCGATGTCTCCCCACCGGAGGAAACACCATAACTGAGGAACGAAGGGAGGAGGAGGCTTAAATCATGAAAATGAAGGCGGTGTTTCCTAAGAGGGGAGGAGCCAGTGTCTCTCAAAGGTGGCTGTCCTGAAAGACGATTGGGGAAAAAACAAAACAGTAAAATTAGCCCAATTTTTTTGCGTAATGTGAAAGATAATGTTACGCCGAGTAAATAGATACCAAACATGTCACACTTTATAATTGCGCGCACTTGTAGATTGACGACAAAGTACGGTACCTAAAAATCTCAATAGGCGACGCTTTAAAATTTTTTTACGGTTACCAGGTTAGCGTTACAGAGGAGGTCTACTGCTAGAATTATTGCTCTCGCTCTGACGATCGCGGCGATACCTCACATGTGTGATTTGAACACCGTTTACATACGCGGGCGCGACTTCTGTATGCGTTTTCTTTGCTTCGCGAGCTCGCGGGGACGGCGGGCGCTTTGAAAATTTTTTTTTTATTTTTTAATTTATTTTATTTATTTTAAAAAAACTAGATTGTTTTTTAAAAAAAAAAAAAAAATTTGATCACTTTTATTGCTGTCACAAGGAATGTAAACATCCCTTGTGACAGTAATAGGTGGTGACAGGTACTCTTTATGGAGGGATCGGGGGTCTAAAAGACCCCCCACCCCTCCTTTACACTTCAATGTATTCAGATCGCCGAAAACGGCGATTCTGAATACCGGATATTTTTTTAAAACCGGCGCCATTGGCAGCCGAGTAAACGGGAAGTGACGTCATGACATCGCTTCAGTGTTTACGATGAGGAGACTGGAACGAAGCCGATTACGGCTTTGTTCCAGTTCCTCCCCAGCAGCCAGAGCCGACGGATCACTAATCGGTGCTCCCGATCGAGCGGGAGCACCGGTAACAGCGGCGAGAGGCGGCGGGAGGGGGGGGATGTCCCCTCCCGCTCCTCCGGCATAACAGCCGAGCGGCTTTTAGCCGCATCGGTTGTTATGGCTGGAAAGCCAATCGCCCGCTGTAAAAAACGGTACCGGGATGATGCCTGCAGGTGTGGGCATCATCCCGGTATACCCCCCGGAAGCCGAGTACGCAGATCTGCGTACGCTCGGCGGGAAAGGGTTAAACCCATATTTTATTCACAATAGAAAATAGGAAACATAATCATATCAAAAGTTTTAAACTGTGAAAATGTACAATTCTAGGAATAAAATAAAGGTCAATACTGAAATTGATGGCAGCAACACATCTCAAAAAGGCTGGGACAGGACGACAAAAAGCTGGCAAATCAAGTGGTACTAACAGGAAAAAGCTGGAAGATCATTTTGCAATTAATTAGGTTAATTGGCAACAAGTCAACATGACTGGGAATAAAAAGTGCATCTTAGAGAGCCAGATTGTCTAAGAATAATGTTTTTAAATGTAAAATTGCAAAGACTTTAAATATATCAATCATCTGCAGTATGTAATATTGTCAAAATATACGTGCAAGGGACAAGGCTGAAATGCAATATTGGACACTTGCACACTTCAGGCCCACAGACGGCACTGCATTAAATACAGGCATGATTCTGTGATGGACATCACTGCATGGGCTACTTCCAAAAAACACTGTCTAAAACAGTTTTCTGTGCCATCCATAAATGAAAGGTGAAGCTCTATCACGTATAGAAGAGTCATCTGAACATGATCCAGAAACGCCACTGTCTTCTCTGGGACAAAGCTCATTTATAATGGTCTGTTGCAAAGTGGAAACCATTTCTGTGGTTAAACAAATCGAAATTTGAAAATTTTGGCAACCATCTGCACCACATCCTTTGGATTAACGCTGGAGGGACCTTCAGGCTTGTTAACAAGGCCTAGTTCAAAAGCTTGCATCTTTGAGTGCATATGGAATGGGCAAGCTTGCACATCTGGAAAGGCACCTCAATGCTGAAAGATATGTCCAGGTTTTAGAGCAGCATATGTTCCCATCCAGATGACATCTTTTTCAGGGAAGGTCTTTCATATTTCAGCAGGACAATGCTAAACTGCATAATGAATCTACGACAACAACATGGCTTCTTAGTAGAAGAATTCAGGTGCTTAACTGGCCTGCTGTCCAGACCTTTCACTAGCTGTAGATTTTTTGCGCACCTTAAAACAAAAAATACAACAAACAAGACCCAGCACTGTTGAGCAGTTAGAATCCTATATTAGGCAAGAATTGGACAACATTCCTCTCTCAAAACACCAGCAACTGGTCCCCTCAGTTATTTATAGACTATTAAAAGAAGAGGGGGTGCCACACAGTGGTAAACATGGCTATCCCAAATTTTTTGAAACGTGTTGCTGCCATTAATTTCAAAATGACCTTATATAGTTGGTGAGGTTGAAAAAAGACACAAGTCCAACCTGTGTGTGTGATTATATGTCAGAATTACATTGTATATCACTGTATGTTGTGGTCATTCAGGTGCTTATCTAATAGTTTCTTGAAATTATCAATGCTCCTCGCTGAGACCACTGGACCGAAGGGAATTCCACATCCTTGCCGCTCTTACAGTAAAGAACCCTCTACATAGTTTAAGGTTAAACCTCTTTTCTTCTAATTTTAATGAGTGGCCACGAGCCTTGTTAAACTCCATTTTGCGAAAAAGTTTAATCCCTATTGTGGGGTCACCAGTATGGTATTTGTATATTGAAATCATATCCCCCTCTCAAGCATCTCTTCTCCAGAGAGAATAAGTTCAGTGCTCGCAACCTTTCCTCATAACTAATATCCTCCAGACCCTTTATCAGCTTTGTTGCCCTTCTTTGTACTCGCTCAATTTCCAGTACATCCTGAGGACTGGTGCCCAGAACTGGACAGAATATTCCAGGTGCAACCGGACCAGAGTCTTGTAGAGCGGGAGAATTATTGTTTTATCTCTGGAGTTGATCCTCTTTTAAATGCCAATATTCTGTTTGCTTTGTTAGTAGCAGCTTGCATGCCATCTACTAGGTCCTTTTCCATCCTAGATTTCCTCAGAGGTTCTCCCCTAATGTATAGATTGCATTCCTATTTTTGCCACCCAAATGCATTATTTTACATTTTTCTTCATTGAACCTCATTTGCCATGTAGTTGCCCACCCCTTTCATTTGTTCAGATCTTTTTGCAAGGTTTCCACATCCTGCGGAAAAGTTATTGCCCTGCTTAGCTTAGTATCGTCCACAAATACAGAGATTGAACTGTTTACTAGAGGTCGACCGATATATCGGCCGGCCGATATTTGCCGTTTTTTAAATAACCGATTTGTGCTGATAAAAAGCCGATTTAGAACTACAGCGGGACTTTGAAATGACTTCTGTAAGGGCCGGTTCACACAGCGAGGCGATGCGAGGCGACACGGCTCGCCTCGCCTCGCTCCCGCAAGTCGCCCCCATTCTGTACAATGGAACCGTTCTGAGAGGAGCGACTCGAGTCGCTCCGACTCAGAAAAAAGGTTCCTGTACTACTTCTGGGCGACTTCGGGGGCGACTTGCATTGACTTCTATACAGAAGTCCTCTGCAAGTCGCCGCTGAGGTCCCCGCAGGTCGCGGCGAGGCAAGTCGGAGACGCCTCGCTGTGTGAACCGGCCCTTAGAAGTCAGTCTAAGTTGACTGAGTCGTCATAGCAACACTTTCCTCCTCTCTGGGCAGGCTGCCAAGAAAAGAACTAAATGATACAATGTTTACACTTCTGAATGAATGAAGTCATCTCTGTGTAGAAGTTCTCAGTTTAACCATTTAAAGACTAAATCTTTTCTGACACTTGTTGCTTACAAGTAAAAATCCTGTATTTTCTGCCAGAAAATCACTTAGACCCCCCCCAAAAATGATATATATTTTTTTAGCAGAGATCCTAGGGAATAAAATAGCGGTTGTTGCAATATTTTATGTCACACGGCATTTGCACAGAGGTCTTTCAAATGCATTTTTTTGGGAAAAAAAATACACCATTTAAAAAATAAAAATAAAATAAAAAACAGTAAAGTTAGCCCTTTTTTTTTTGTCCAAAAGTTTTGACTACCTGTTTTTATAAAAAAAAAAAAAAAAAAAAATATATATATATATTTTTTTTTTTTATCTAAATCATACATACAAGTAAACTGATTGGAGGTTTGTTTTGTTTAATAAATGTTTAAGTGTAAGAAATTTTCTGTATCACGTATGAAGGCTGCTTTCACACTGGAGCGCAAGTTTTAGCGGCTCTTTACCATCATTTTAGCGGTGCTATTTGGCTGCTAGTGGGGCACATATAACCCAGCTAGCGGCCAAGGAAGAGGTTAAATGCGCCCATGAAGCACCGCTGCCAAATCGCATTGCATGCGCTTCGGCAGTGGTGCCCTTCATATAAATGGGCAGGAGTGGTGGAGGAGCGGTATACACCACTCCAAACGTGCTGCTTGCAGGACTTTTTTTTAAGATCCTGCCAGCGCATCGCCTCAGTGTGAAAGCACTCTGTCTTTCACACAGACTGCAGGGGAGCCATTTTACAGGCACTTTACAGGCGCTATTTTTAGCCCAAAAGCGCCTTAAAACGCCCCAGTGGGAAAGGTGTGTTAGATCAAGGGGGATTAAAAATAAATAAATAAAATAAAATCGGCCTAACATATCGGCCCAAAAAAAAAATCGGCATCATATATCGGCTATCGGCCGCCATGATTTCTAAATATCGGCATCGGCCAGAGAAAAACCCATATCGGTCGACCTCTACTGTTTACCCCATCCTCCAGGTAATTTATGAACAAATTAAATAGGACTGGTCCCAGCACAGAACACTGGGGGACCCCACTACTCAACCCTGACCATTCTGAGTACTCCATTTATCGCCACCCTCTGAATTCGCCATTGTAGCCAGTTTTCAATCCATGTACTCAACTTATGGTCCATGCCAAGGGACCCTATTTTATACAGTAAATGTTTATGGGGAACTGTGTCAAATGCTTTTGCAAAATCCAGATACACCACGTCTACAGGCCTTCCTTTATCTAGCTGGCAACTCGCCTCCTCATAGAAGGTTAGTAGATTGGTTTGGCAAGAACGATTCTTCATGAATCCATACTGATTACTGCTAATGATACCGTTCTCATTACTAAAATATTGTATATATTCCCTTATCATCCCATCCAAGAGTTTACATACTATTGATGTTAGGCTAACTGGTCTAATTCCCAGGGATGTATTTTGGGCCCTTTTTAAATATTGGTGCTACATTAGCTTTTCTCCAATCAGCTGGTAGCATTCCAGTCAATAGACTGTCAGTAAAAATTAGGAACAATGGTCTTTTGTTTCCAAAAATTGTACATTTTATCAGTTTAAACATTTGATACATTTTCTTTTTTCTATTGTGAATATAATTTAGGTTTAGAAGATCTGCAAATCATTGCATTCGGTTTTTATGTAGATTTTACACAACGTCCCAACTTTTTTGGAAGCAGGGTTGTACATACAGACGTTACTTTATATTTTTTTAGGGGCGTAGATTTACATTCTAGCTTCACGAATTACAACAGACTCTACCCTCCTCCTAAGGAAAGGAAAAGCGTGGACTACAAGTGATGATTATATTTTCTTTCAGTGTTGTGCTGTTCTCACAAAATGCCAAAAATCAATATTCTAAAAAAACAAAAAAAACAAAACACTATATTCTATAATTGCGTAAAAAGGAAGTGCAGAGATATTGGTTTTATAAGTTTGTGTGTCAGGAAAGAACAGAGAGGTCTGTTCATGTTAGCTGGTACAGTAAGAAAACATAATACATAAAACTAGACAAGAGGAGGATTTGTTCAAAGGTCAAAATACAATAAAAAAAAATAAAAAAAAGCGCACTGTCAAACAGCATAACAGCATAGAACACCAATACAGTTATGTAAAGTGCATGGTATAACGGTAGAGCAGAAAAGACTAGTTACCAGAAAAGTGGATCATGGCACACATTCCGTGTAATGTCAGTGATTATACTGTTTTATTATCTGTAAAACATCATATTCAGAGGCGCTGGAAACATCACAGAACTGCACGTAAAGACAGATGAAGCAAAACTCCAAACAAGCTCAACAGTTTTTGTGAGGTGGCCCCCACACAGCAAGGCCCCGGCCCAATGGGCTCCCAACAGTAGTTCAAACCATAGATACACAAAGGAGACCAAACTGGATGGGAGTCCAAGATGATTGCTGACAACTGAAAAGTAGACACAGTGACAGCCAACCACAAGCAAAAGTGATGGAGCATGAAACCTATATCAGAACAATTACACACTGGGGTACAAAGCTCAGGGTTAGAGACCTCTTCACAAAGGAGAGACAGAAAATAAAGAGATCATAGTTACAGTACATATGAAAGAACCTAATAGTAAAAAAACAAACAAAACACAACTGTGGCTACGGGGTTTAGGTTAGAAACGAGAGTGCAATCCATTTTATAAAATCCATTATATTTTATTGGGGACTAGTTTGTCTACTTCCATTGAGTAATACACCCAGCCAGGCCAGATGTCGTGAAATTGATCTCATCTATCTTGAATTCCTTTATTGAACCATAAGTTGCATTATACATCAAAAACCAAGAGTATTGCAAAAATACAATTACCGTACATAGTTATGCTGGTAACATACACGGCATCAGAGCTATACAAGTAGCTTGACAATTCATTTATCTTTAGAAGTGAATAATACCTACCTCTGAGCCTACATTACCTTTTCAGCCTCTTACTGCCAACCTTGAAAGTGTTGTGCATTGGGTCTGTTTCTAAAATTTAGGCACAGACTCAATGCAAGCCTTAAAGGTGTGGTGTTGCACTATTTTTGTCCAACTTAATGAAGGAGGGGGCATCATGAAATGGGTAGTGGAGCAGGTGAACAGATTGGTTTAATGGTGGTTTTCTAAATCCACGGAGTGAATTTTGCGGCAGGTCCACCATAGATATGTTTCTCTGTAAAGTGAGGCATAATGGTGGTTCGATATAAATACTGGAAATTAACAGCCTGTCTCAACCATTTTAAACACAGAGGAACCGTTAAAATAATTTTCAGTTCTCAGAGAACACCTGCAAAAAACAATTTATTGGGGGTCAATGGGAAAATGGCCAACTTTCAACGGTGGTCAGAGCGGCAACCTTACAGACTGTCAAAAGAATCATTGGTCACATTGCTGGCTCTGCCATGTAGGGTTACCCTTAGAACGATGAAGGCACCATCAGATAGAAGGTCAATCAGATATGGCTCAAACAACCTCTGGAGGAACCCTGGTTGAGAACGGCTGGCGTAGGCCATTCTGGCCAAATTGAGGGTTTGCTCATACCGGGTGCAGTGCGAGAACGTGTGCAAAACTACATTTTCCTGTACTGCATAAAAACACGCTGACTTTTGCGCATATGCAACGGTGCCATTAGTACATATGGCAGCCCCATGCATCTACAGTGGATATAAAAGGTCTACACACCCCTGTAGAAAGGCCAGGTTTTTGAGATGTAAAAAATCAGCCCAAGATAAATTACTTCCGAATTTTTCCCACTTTTACTATGACCTATATACATTCAGACTTTTGGGGTAGGACTCTATCAGCATGGGACAGCCTTGGGAATCTTGGCCCACTCTTCCTTACAGAAGCACTCCAAATCTGTCTTATTGAAAAAGCTTCTCCTGTGCACAGCCCTCTTCAGGTCAATTTTCAATTGGATTTAGGTCCAGGCTCTGGCTGAGCCATTCCAAAACTTTGATCTTCTTCTAGTGAAGGCATTGTTTTGTTGATTTGAAAGTCATTGGGTTATTGTAGTTACTCTTCAGCTTTTTAGCAGATGCTTAAAATGTTTTGTGCCAAAATTAGAGCCGTTCATGAGTCCCTTCACCTTGACCAAAGCCCCAGTTCCAGCTGAAGAAAAACAGCCCCAAAAAGGTATAATGCTGCACCGTGGATAACACGATGTTAGGTTTCATGGGATTAGGGCCAAAAAGTTAAAGGGATTGTAAAGGTAAATGTTTTTTCACCTTAATGCATTAAGGTGAAAAAACATCTCACAGTGACGGCGCCCCCAGTACCCCCGTTTTACTTAACTCACCCCTCGAAAGTCCCGCACTGGCCCCCCGACTTCCTCTTCACCACTCAGCCTGGCCGCTGATTGGCTGGAGTGGATGGATTGAAGAAGCAGCGCGCCGGGGGGGCAGGGCCGTGTGATACAGCGAGCGGCTATAGCCGCCGGCTAAATCACGGGAGCGCGCCCGCAGGTGCTTCTCACCATGCGAGGGAGCTCACATGAACGTGAAAAGTACCTGCGGGAAGAAGCAGAGACAGCTGCCGAGGGACCCTAGAAGAGCAGGTTTGGGGCCACTCTGTGCAAAACCAGCTGCACAGTGGAGGTAAGTATAACATGTTTGTTATTTTAAGAAAAAATAAAAAATTTACTTTACAATCCTTTTAAATTATAGTCTTATCGGACCAGAACACATTTTCCCACGTTTTGGCAAACGTGATGTAGGTTTTTGTAAAATGTAGCCAGGCTTGAATGTTTTTCTTAGTAAGAAAAGGCTTCTGCCTTGTCACCCTACCCCACAGCCCAGACATGAAGAATATGAACCTTAAGAATACAGGAGACTGTGGTCATATGGAGTACGCAACTGGTAACTGCCAGAAATTCTTGCAACTCTAATGTTGCTGTAGGCCTCTTGGCAGCCTCCTGCACCAGTTTTCTTCTAGTTTTATTTCCATCACTTCTGATGGAAGTTCCAGTTCTGGTAATGTCACTGTTATGCCATATTTTCTCCACTTGTTGGTGTCTGTCTTCACTGTGTACCGTGACACATCTAATGCCTTGGAAATGTTTTTGTACCCTTCGCCTTGCTAAGAATTTAAAAACCATGGAGATCCTTTTGATGCTCTGTAAGCACCATAAGATGATCAAAAGTTTTGGAATAGGCCAGCCAGAGCTCGGACCTGAATTCAATTTGATTTGGAGGACTTTTGCAAAGAAGAGTAAGAAAAGATTTCCAAAGGCAAGATGAGCCATGCTGATAGACTCCTACCCCGAATTAATGTTATCATAAAATCAAAAGGTGCTTCAACAAAGTACTAGTTAAAATGGAAGTAAACCCTAATGGGTTTACTTTCTCTTTGATTCCCTGCAAAGGTAAAGCATAATGGACTACTATACATCGCATAGTAGTCCATTAGGTGTCACTTACCTGACACAGGAGCCAGCAAAGTCACCGCTGTTCCCTGTAGTTCCGATCGTCCATCTTCTTGGTGGGTCTCGCTGCTCCGGTGCTGTGATTCGCCAGAGCAGCGATGACGTCACTACCGCGCATGCGCACGGGAGCAGACACTCGAGGCATATCGCCACGATCTGCGGCTTACCCAGTGCGCCTGCGCCGTAGACATCGGTGGCTGTCTTCAGGTAAATATCTCCTAAACCTATACGGTATATATATATATATATATATATATATATATATATATATATATATATATATATATATATATATATATATATATTTCTTGGACCTACAGGTAAGCCTAAGGCCTCATGCACACGGACGTTTTTACAGCCACTTTTTTTAGCTTTTTTTGCAGCTTAAAAACGGCTGTCCATGTTAGTCTATGGCTTCATGCCCACCTAGGCGTTTTTGAGCTGCAAATGGCATAGACGTTTTTAAGCTGTAAAAAAAACCCAGGACCAGTGCGTTCCGTGGCGTGGAGCTAGAGCTGTAAAAACGCGAATCGCGGGAAAACGCGCACAAACGCGCAAAAACGCGCAGCATATTTTCTTTGTTTTCTGAGTGCTATAGCCAAGAGATGTGTTTCTTAAAAAATGCTACTTAACGCTAACGCTAAAAAACGCGCAAAAACGCGCAAAAACGCCAATGCAAAACGCGGTAAAAATCTTGTTTTTAACGACGATTTTTCCAGGCATCGCAGCTAGCTTTGCAGCCAGTTTTTTAAAACGTCCGTGTGCATGAGCACTTAATCTGTAGGTCAAAGTGGTTTGTAAAGGTTTACAACCACTTTAAAAAGGTGTGCATATTTAATTTTTGTTTACAAACGATTTTTATTATTTGCAAGGTCAGAGTGTAAAACAATTAAAGTGATGGTACAGGTATAAAAATATATAACAATAAATGTAGTACAGGAATATACCAAGGATTATGGTTAGATGAATAATAGAAAAGAATATCTGTAAATTTGCACATTATTGTAATATTGACTATATAAAAGTGGTAGAAGTGGGAAGAGTTATATAGCGATTAATACATAAATGTTGCGAGAGGGAGGTGGAAGATGGCAAAAAACGGAACCTAGGTTCCCCCTCCCTCGCCCAACATCTCCCACTCTCTCTTAATTTAAAGGAGCAGTATCCCATAGCATACACTTCTTTTGGTAAAGGGGCATTGAGTCGTATAGCATGTGGTGAATTCTTTCTGAAAGTTTGATGTTCATCATGCGGTTAAGGATTTGTGGCCAAGATACCGTAGTGGAGCGCAAATTAAAAGCTATGGCCCAATGTATAGTGCTTAGGAATGTATGGATTAGGGTAATGTTGTTCTTTGGGATATCTTGTATGGGGAAGAATAGGAGACATATTTGGGGCATAAGAGAGAACTTTTTACCGGCTATTTTTTCTATAATTTTGCTGGCCTTATGCCAAATGCATTTCATGTGAGGACAATCCCAATAGATATGTAATAGGGTTCCCTGGGAGGGGCAACCCCTAAAAGCAGAGAGGGGAAAATTGAGGGATAAAATGTGTTAAGTTTGGCAGGGGTAAGGTACCATCTATGTATCAATTTGATGGATGATTCTCTAATTGAGGTTGTTTTTGTGCATTTATGTAGGTTTGTAAGAATAGAGTCGCACTGCTCTGAAGTATATGTGGTATTTAGATCAGATTCCCACTGCAGCACGGGAAGTGTTTTCTCAGGCATGTTGGACTCATTTAAGCACTTATAAATTTTGGAGATTAAACCCCCATCTCGAGGGAAGGAGATGCAAAATTTGTTCGAATTGTGTGTAAGGGGGATGGAGTGTGAGTGAATGAAATTTCTGATACCAATATAAAACATTTCTATCGCTTTCTAATTCCGAGGGTGGGAGATCATATCATATAGGGCAGCACAGTGGTGTAGTGGTTAGCACTTTCACCTAGCAGCAATAGGGTTGCTGGTTCAAATCCCGACCACAACACTATCTGCCTGGAGTTTGCATGTTCTCCCTGTGCCTGCGTGGGTTTCCTCCGGGTACTCCGGTTTCCTCCCACACTCCAAAGACATGCTGGTAGGTTAATTAGACCCTGTCCAAAAGAATTGGCCATAATATGTGTATGTGTATGTCAATGTTGTAAGTGTTTCGGGACTCTACAGGTTAAAGGACCACATAAATAGCTGCAGATGGACACCGGTGGCAAGAAAAAGCGCCCAGAGGCGATTCAGTTCGTATAGGTAGCGCTATATAAGTCATTCATTCATTCATTCATTCATATCCGATTTGTAGACTAGTGAACGTGAGAAATTAGTTATTGTGAGAGAGCGATTTTAGGTGCGTTAGATTATGTAGCTTCCAATGCGATAGAAAATGATGATCTTAAGCTCTTTCTGGGGAGGAAAAGCGAGGGTCACCTAGAAAGGAAGCAGGGGGGGGGGGGGGGGGGAGTGTCAGAGGATAATTTGAATTTAGTGACCTGTTTATTCCATAGTTGAAGAGTGTGAGTAACGATAGCGTTTAAATGCCTTCGTTTTTGTGGAGGTATAGATTTGGACCAGAGGAGTCCTTGTAGATTACAGGGTAGGATAGATTCTTCCTCAAAGCGGAGCCAAGGGATATGAGGTACAGTAAATCTGCATACCATTGTGCTAATTGGGTGAATCTGGCCGAAAGATAATACTGCCAGAGGTTGGGGATGCCTAGACCTCCCTTTATTTGGGGTCTAAACATAAGAGAATTGCTAAATCTGGGTTTTTTGTTTAGCCAAATAAATTTATTAATGTCTCTTTGTAGGGAGGGTGTGCATATTTATGCAACCACGTTATTGTAGGTTTTTAACTTTTGTTTGTTTCCCCCTTTTACGTTTTCAGTTTTTTTTTTTATTGAATTGCACAAAAATTATAGGTTACATTAAAAGGTGGGAAAAAAAACAGAAGCGATTTATCTGAACACCCTCATACTTACATCTCAAAAAACAGATTTTTTAATTTATTTTTTACAGGGGTGTGTAGCCTTTTTATATCCACTGTAGCAAACATATGGTTATGTGACTGCGGTATTTTTGGGAACAAGGCTTTTTGTGACTTCAGGCACAGGCTCCCATCAGCTGGTAATCAGCTTTCCTGCCAGCAGGTTCACATGGCCAAAGGGTTCAACTAGTTCAAGCTCTGAAGTCTGAAAGGACCAAAGCTGTGAACATACCAAGGAACTCACAAAACCCCAAATCAAGACCCACCAAAATGGAAATGAATCGCTGATACTACTGACACACTGGAGAATGCTGGGCTATGCATTCATGCTATATGATAACCTAGATGTGTTCTGTACTCCCAGACCTTTTCAGGACCAGATGTCTGTGCTAAGATACAAGTCCAACTTTAGGCATCCTCTGCAATAGGAATTTCAGTGTTTTGAGAAGGCGGCAGTTGAGCCACTGCCCGCTTACCCCCCCCCCCCCCCACCCCGCTACTGGCCACCTAAGGGAGGACATGTGGCGGGTTCAGAAGTGAAGGCCTGCTGTGGCTGCAAAGGTATGGCAAAAAAAGAAATTCCATTTTACATTCGGTGGCAATACTGTAAAAAGAACTGCCTTGTAAACACAAGCAACACATGTAGTTGGGGCAGAGTGGTTCACCCTCTTAGGGTTAAAACAGGCAGTAAGGAGATGAACTATCACCTCCCAACCACTTGTCAATTGCGCTCTTAAAATGCAACCTACCACAGTTTTTCAGAGGAGCAGCAAGGGCTGTTTCACATATAAACAAGGCCTAATTATTTAAAAAAGGAATGCAAACAATGCAACTTTCTTCATTAGAACACTGAAAGTGCACTAGAAGATTATAATAAGCCAGATCCACCCATCAGTCTTGCAGAGACATCTTAAAATCCCCACAATGTACATTGATCACCCAGCTTGTATTATTTTTTTCCCTCTGTCAACAAAATCAGAGTTACATTTTAAGATATTACTGAACACATTAGCAGAGTTTACTGTAGATAATTGCATGTTTACAGGTTGACAATGACCAGTAGTTTCAGGACTTGTGGAGAGCAGTAGAAGGCAAATAGCCTTATTTTCTATAGTATCAGCTCAGACCAATGTGATTTGTTAGTGTGTGCTGGGGAAAAATAAAATAAAAAAACGACATTGTGCACAGTACATTGCAACATGACTTAGCACATGGTAAAGGCACGGAGATAAAAAAAAAAAAAAAAAAAAAAAGGTTAAAACCGCACTGCAATGCATGTAAACAATGTGCTATGATGTGAACAAGGCATCAATAAAGTGCTCATTAGGGACAGCAGATAAAAGGAGCCGTTTAAGGTGGTTTGTTAGATAAAATAATGATTTCGGAGAAAGGTTTATTTTGCTCAGCAATATCAGGATCCACATCAATGTAGAAGCATGAAGTCAGTGCAGTCATTGTGAATCAGGTACAGCCTACTATGGAAGATGAAAATGAAGCTCAGCATTACAAAAATAAATAAGTAAACAGAATACTATCTCAGTAAGAGCAGTCTGCATTTCAGACATTTCTTTGTTATCTGCTTCTATTAATGGTCTCCAAGTACATTCTGGGATTACACTGCAAAGTCAACCTGATCAGGCACAGGAGAGCTAGAAAGCTCATAAGAGCAATTTAGTAATTAAAGACAATACCTGCGTTTCCTCTACTAAGCAGTATTTAAAGTGGTTGTAAACCCTTACAAACCACTTTAAGGCTTACCTGTAGGTCCAAGAAATATCTCCTAAACCTATATGGTTTAGGAGATATTTGCCCGAAAACAGGCACCGCTGTCTACGGCGCATGCGCCATAGACAGCGGCGCACAGGCGCACTGAGCGCGGCATTCTCAACGACGGAGCTGCCACGCGTGTCGGCTCCCGTGCGAATGACAGCGGCGGAGCTGCGAGATCCCACCAAGATGGATGCGGCGGACTACAGGGGACAGCGGCGACTTCGCTGGCTCCTGTGTCAGGTAAGTGACACATAATGGACTACTAGGCGATGCATAGTAGTCCATTATGCTTTACCTTTGCAGGGAATGAAAGAGGAAGTAAACCCATCAGGGTTTACTTCCTCTTTAAATAGAGCTGTTCATGCCAATTCACTTTAGGATTATCAAAAGGTATGCAAGGTATCGTGAATAGGTGAGCAAGATGTCAATCCACGGCAAATGTGAATATGTACACCCATGAAATGAACAACGCTCCATAGCTATGTGACAAAATTACCCAACTCATTGTTTATTCTTTTAACCACTTTAGCCCCAGAAAAATGTATCCATCCACGTACATTGCTGGATAAGCTTAGTGCCGGTGTTCTGGCATATTCAGTCCGGCCATCATATAGCATGCGCAGTACGGGGCAGAAGAAGCTTCGTAAAATTTCCGAAGCTGAACGGCGCCTGTGCCGTGAGTGGAGGTGGTAGCCCCACCACCCAAGCGGACATAGGGTTGTGAAAATTAGACGGCCCCTCGCGGGCGAGCTGCGCTCGGCTCTTTTTTATTCCTACTCTATGTCCACTTGGATGGTGGGGCTAGAACCTGGACTCAGTGCGCAGGCGCCGTTCATCCTCGGCTATTTTCTGAATCTGTGTTGCTGTGTGCTGCGCATGCGCAGTACACAGCGGACGCTATCTGATGGGGGACCTTATATGATAAGACACCTGCTGGGGCACTGGTCCATGTGAGTGTACATCTGATTGATTTTAAACGTTATTTTTAAATAAATTTGCATTTACTTGCTACACTATGATGGTCCTTTGCATGTCTTTTTGAGCCATATTAGTACAAGAAGTTTTTACTTTCCTTGGGGAGAAATCATTGATGTGACCAGTGAAGGAATGGTTATCCTTAAATGAACCAAAGGCGATAACACAGACTAGGTCTGGTGAGTGGCCAATCTTTCCGGTGGTGGTGGTGAAGGTCTTTGTCCCTGGTTGACACTTTGGGTGGAGATAGAAGCATTATCAAGAAAATCTTAAACACTGAAGAGACTGTTTAGATTTATGTATTATATGCACGTAGCACTTTTTCTTACAGGAGATCCTTAAGGACTTATAATATTAATGGTATATTGAAGCATATTGTGGTATATGCTGTTCGTGTTATATAGTAAGCAACAATTTTTTTCACACTGTTGAAATTATTTATTGTGGATGTTTTTTTCACAGGTTTCTCATATAATTTTTTATATAATTATTGGGGTTGGAGTATTTTAGTTGTTTGTGGTCTGAGTAAGATCTGTTGTGTTTGGCGACACCGGTGCAGGAGTTATGGGTCTGGTCTACAGACACAAATTGCAGTGGTGCCACCACATATATATCTATATACATCTTTTTTTCTTCTTTTTTTGGTTTTATCATTTGTAAAAGTGATGGTTTAGCTGGTAGTGATATCAGTGTATTTTATGGAATTTGTCCTTGGAAGTAAGGCACTATCATAGTAAATAAAGTTAGCGCAACCCTCATCACACGCACAACCCACATAAAGACCTGTTCTACTCACTAATGCAATGTCATTACTGTCACAGATCTGGTCTATGCCATATATTAGAATCACACCTTTGAAGAGATGATAAAAGGATAATGAGGATAAAATATGACAAAGTATGACAAAGCAGAATACTTCTAAACCTAAGAAGATGTAATTAGAGTATTTTATGCGATTTTCTGGAGGGACACATTTACAATTTCCAGCTCATGTCTGGGGTGTTTATCCTGTATATTGGCACGTGTGCCCCGGCCCATCAGGAAATGCAGCGAATTCCAGTCTTGACATAAAATTAGCACTGTTTAGATTGTAGTCAGGATACTGTAGGCCTTAAATGTCAAACATATTGATGAACAGGAAGCAACCTCACCCCTCTCCAACTTCCACTGTCACATCGCCAGGCGGGTTGTCATATGCCACCTCGCAGACAGCAGAGGGCACCCAGCATGATTAGAAGACTGGCGGTTGGAACTGAAGACCCCCGAGTTCAGGATGACGGGAGAACACTGAGAAACAAGATATCCGATACAGACAGATAGGAGCTCGCTGTGATCTGGGGAAATTTCAGCGAATGAAATGCCGTTTAAGAAGGAGAGCTTTACCATCTATACCTATAAAAGTCATACCGGACATCAGAAACACCAGAGGATGAGCCAATGTTAACCAATCTGCATACAATATCTGGCTAATGCTTTATAACAGGGCTTGGCAAATTGGCTTTGAATCTAGGAGCCAGTATTTTTTAACAAATCTTAACGGGTGGAAAAAATGTAACATGTTCCCGAAGGTGAAGTTATCCTTTAAGTGCCGGTTCACACTACAGCGACCTGAAAATTGGCAAGACTTTGCCAGGCAACTTCGAAGGAACTTCAGGGAATTCCTGGGTAATCTTCCTGTAATGTCGGATCCAAATCACATCAATTAAGATAAGGATCCAACTTGAAGGCAACTTCAATTGAAATCTATGGATACAAGTCCACTAGAATTTGCCTTGAAGTAGTACAGGAACCTTTTCTGAAGTCGGAGCAACTTCAGTAGTGTGCATTAACCACTTTCAGACCGGACCATTTTGCTGGCTTAAGACCAGACCACTTTTTGCGATTCGGCAGTGCGTCGTTTTAACTGACAATTGTGCGGTCGTGCGACGTGGTTCCTAAACAAAACTGACGTCCTTTTATCCCCACAAATAGAGCTTTCTTTTGGTGGTATTTGATCACCTCTGCGGTCTATTTTTTGAACGATAAACAAAAAAAGAGCGACAATTTTGAAAAAAAAAAAAAAAAAACGCATTATTTTTTACTTTTTGCTATAATAAATATTCCCCAAAAATATCTAAAAAAAACATTTTTTTTCCCCTCAGTTTAGGCCGATACGTATTCTTCTACATATTTTTAGTAAAAATAAGCGATTACTGATTGGTTTGCGCAAAATTTATAGCGTTTACAAAAGGGGATAGTTTTATAGCATTTTTATTTATAACTTTTTTTTTTACTAGTAATGGCGGCGATCCGCGATTTTTATCGTGACTGTGACATTATGTCGGACACAAGGGACATTTTTGACACATTTTTGGGACCAGTCATTTATACAGCAATCAGTGCTATACAAATGCACAGATTCCTGAGTAAATGACACTGGCAGTGAAGGGGTTAACCAGGGGGTGGCAGTGTAGGGGTTAAGTGTTCCTAGGGGCGTGTTACTAACTGTGGAGGGTGTGGCAGAGATCAGTGTCACTTGCTGTTAGGCAGAACGGGGAGATGCTGTTTACATCAGCAGCTTCCCTGTGAGACGATAGCGGGTATCCCTGCGGCGATCGAGTCCGCGGGACCCACGACAGGACTCACAGGGGTCCCCGACCGGCACTTGCGTGTGCCGCCGCCGACACGCACGTGATCGCAGGGCGGCAATTTCAACTGGATGTACCTGTACGCCAGTTTGCCTGCCCATGCCATTCTGCCGACGTACATAGTCGTGCGCCGCTCGGGAACTGGTTAAGACAGCTCTCATTCGCTTCAATGGAATTTCTTATGTCCAGCAACTTGGGGTCTGACAAGTCGGATCCAAAGACGCTGTAGTGTGAACCGGTACTAACCCTTTCACAGCCAGAGCCGTTTTTGAGTTCTTTGCACACAAATAATAAATCATTTTAGGCATGAAGATTACATAAACCCCCCCCATAAACATTATATATTTTCTGAAAGCAGACACCCTAGAGTAGTGGTCTCCAAACTGCGGCCCAGGGGTTGAATGCAGCCCTTTGCTTGCTTTTATTCGGCCCTGGACGCACTCATTCAACAAGACCAACAATGGGCCTTATTTTCCCCACCAACAAAGGGGCACAATTCTTACCAGTGACACCAACAATGGGGCACAATTCTAAGCAATGACACCAATGTTGGGGCGCAATTCCTTTCACTGACCCTAAAGATGGGTCATTGTTCACTCCCACTGATGCCAGGACATTTTTTACTCCCAATGGCCACAGTCTGACCCCCCCCAAAGTGTGAAGGACAGCAAACTTACCCTTTGTTTACAAAGTTTGGAGACCCCCCCTCCTCTAGAGAATAAAATTGTGGTGGTTCCAATGTTTATGTCACACAATATTACTGCAAATGGTCTAGAAAATATACATTTCAGTAAAAGAAAAAAAAAAAAAAACACACACACACACAGTTACATTTCAGGGGCACAAAAATCCAATAAAGTACCTACCAGTAATTGTTTGATAAAAAAAATAAAAATAAAGTGTCAAACCCTAAACATGTTATATTCCATAGGCAACACTTAAAAGCCCCCTATATGTCATCAGTTTAGGGTAACGAAAGAGGTGCTAGAAATCTTGCTCTCACTCTGGCGTGGGTGGTGATACGCAAACGAGTAAACACAGCTGATTGATAATAAATGGCTTCAGCCAAACACCAACCATGAGTGAAATGTTTTTTGTGTTATCATTCATATTCTCTGAAAAATGGCTAAGAAATCAAATTCTGCCAGGGTATGTAAACTTATGAGCACAAAATATATATATATATACATATACACACACACATACATACATATCTATCCATCTATCTACATATATACACACACACACTTTATTTCATTTAGTTTTTTGTATAATAAAAGCTGCATGATTCTGGGAAATGATAATCGTGATTTTTGCTTAGGCTAAAGATCACAATTCTCTTGGCGTAACATCTTTCACATTATACATAAAAATCGAGCTAACTTTCTTACTCAGAAGTTGTAACTGCGATTTTTTGTACACTCAAGTTATGAAAACTTTACTAAAAAATATTGGAAAAATATATATATAATAAAATCGGGCTAACTTTTTTGTTTGTTTTGTTTTTTAATCCATTGAAATGTATTTTTTCCCCAAAAATTGGGTTTGCAAGGCTGCTGCGCAAATACAGTGTGACAAACATAAAATATTGCAACGACCGCCATATTATTCGGGTCACGTGAGTGGCGCTCGGCGCTCTAAAAACAGGTAAAGAGCGGCTTATTTTCATAAGGCACAGACACAGGGGCACATAGGATTATTAAAGAGAGGATGGTATGAAACTTTAAATGAAACTTTAGCAGTAAGTTGGCAGGGGGGCTGGTACTGACACAGAGCTGACAGGCAGGGAAGGAGGAAGAGGGGAGAGAGAGGACAGAGGAGAGCTGTGGATGACGGAGTCACCTAAACTGACCACAGTGTCAGGGCTCAGCAGCCATAAAAATTGTGGTCATTTTACAAGGGGGGGGGGACATAGCCGGCAGGATCAGCCAGGTTTTTTAGGTGATAGAAGGGGCCAAATTGCATGCTTTAAGGGAACAGCATCAATACGTTTAGTTTTTTTAGGTTAAACTCTTTAAAAAGAGGGGGGGGGGGGGAGTGTATAAAAAGAGGTGGTTAATTTCCCCATCCACACATTCTAGTTGGATGGGAGAATCACTCATGCTGTGGTATTTTATTATGACAGTGGAGACTCTTTCCTGCCATCAGAACATAATGGGCAGCACAGTGGCTAAGTGGTTGGCACTTCCGCCCAGTTCAAATCCCAACCACAGCACTGCCTACATGGAGTTTTCATGTTCTCCCTCTGCCTGGGTAGGTTTCCTTCAGGTACTCCAGTTTCCTCCTACGTCCAAAGACATGCTGGTAGGTTGATTGGCTCCCGTTTAAACTGGCCCTAGTATGTCTATGTATGAATGGGAGTTAGGGACCTTAGATTGTAAGCTCTTTGAGAGCAGGGACTGATGTGAATGTACAAATATATATATTTGTGTAAAGTCAATGGCCATATAAAAGTACCTATACAAAAATAATATATATCAGCGTGGCCAGCTATAGCCAGTGATATCTGGAATCCCCCCACAGGGTGGTTGTACAAAAGTCAATCAATAGATTAACTTCAGTACAACCAGGGTTCCCATACATGGATCGAAATTCAGCCAGTGCCTGCTGAACCAGCCAAATTCTCTAGCAGATTTAGTTGGGCTGCTGCCAGCTGCTGCTGCTGCGCCAGGCTTCACCTAACACAAGTACTTAGTTACAGCAACTGTTTGCTTGGTTTCCTTTTGGCTTTAAAGGTGATACATAAATGCATAAAAGCCAATCATTGTAAGCAACACCTGTCAATGGTAAATGGTTTGTCTCAATCCTTTAAATAACAGGCCAAGCTGTGCATCAAAAGTGTGAAGGGAAGCTGAAAAACAGACTTGCTGCCAAGATCCCCAGGTGAAAATAAAGAGGCAAAAAAAGTCTATAAAACGGAAAACTACTGCAGGCAACCCAGCAATTGGTAATCTGAAATATAATAAAATTTAGTTTTTTTGGGAATTAATACGATTTTAAAATTTCTTCCAGACCTGCTACTCAGATGGAATCATTGACGTCTTAAAACGGGTTACTATTGTGCCTAGAACATGTGCCGCACAATATGTACAATTGTATCTAAATCTAAAACCAGTCAGGGGTTTCGATCACTCCGTCCTGCTCCTTGAATCGTCAATTTCACTTCACTAACCATTAAAAAATTGTACAAACATTCAGAAAACAAAAATTCTACAAGTCTATGGTCAGCGAAGTGTAGTTAAATATCGATGTCTCAGTATGTTCATACCATAGAGAACATAATCATCATCATCATTTCTAAGTGTAGATCAGTCGGTGACGCTGGGTGTGCAGAGTTGGGTTATTCTGTCATTTTGCTGGTGTACGCTGCAATACTACCGTGTTTCCCCGATAGTAAGACACCCCCGATTGTAAGACGTATCGGGAGTTTCATAGGGGTCGGCTAATATAAGCCGTACCCCGAAAGTAAGACGTATGTCTTACTTTCGGGGAAACACGGGGGTATTGCCGCCTCCAGTGACGTACGGTACTAAGAGTGGGGCGGGGGGTGCGGGCCGCACCCTGGGGGGGGTGCCAGGCCAGCGCCCTCCCCCTCCGACTGAAGAGACAGCGCCGTTTTGATCAGTCTCGGCCGAGCAGAGTGAAGCCGCCTCCCCCTCCTCTTGTATGGCTACACAGTGCTGTGTATGGAGGAGGAGGAGGGGGAGGCGGCTTCAGTGAAGCCGCCTCCCCCTCCTTCTCCTTCATGGACAGCACTGTGTAGCCATACAAGAGGAGGGGGAGGCGGCTTCACTCTGCTCGGCTGTGAGTGACAGCCGCTGCCCAAGACTGATCAGAACGGCGCGACGCAGGTGTCACTGGCTCTGTGCCCTCCCGGAAAAAGGTCAGTGCATACAGAGAGAGACCAAGGAGGGGGAGGGGGAGGGGGGGTGTGAAGAGATTCTCTGCAGCTCTTGTAACCGCAAGATGCAGCTGAGGAGGACTACAAGTCCCAACATACCGGGCTGTGTGTGCTTACAGTTCTCCTCTGCTGAGCATAGCAGCTTTGTATGCTTGGACTTGTAGTCCTCCATAGGTTAAAACAAAAAATTCGACACTTTTTATTCCAATATAAGACATACCCCGAAAGTAAGACATAGTGGGGCTTTTGGGGATAAAAAGAAAGTAAGACACTGTCTTACTTTCGGGGAAACACGGTAGAAGAGCTGCGGCCTCATGATAATTCCTGCACTTGCTATGGTAACGGATATCTCAGGTCTCTCCAGATCATCCCTGTGTATATTATTACCTCCGAGACATCTCTACAAGGCATCTTATGATGGGAGTAATACAAAACCTAAGACGCGCCCATAAACAAATTATAAAAAATACTTCCATTTGAGAAAACACTTTTTCCTTAATACTTAAAAATCTTCCTTAAGTGACACTAAACACACAATAAAAAAAAATAAAAATAAAATAAAATTAAATACAAAAAAAAAAAAGCTATTCAGAGATGGGAAAGAGCGATCGTGAGAAAGAGCGCTGGCGAGAAAGAGAGCGAGCGCTGGCGAAAGAGCGAGAGAGAGCGCGAGCGCTGGCGAAAGAGAGAGAGCGAGAGAGAGCGCAAGCGCTGGCGAAAGAGAGAGAGCGAGAGAGAGCGCGAGCGCTGGCGAGAGAGAGAGAGAGCGAGAGAGAGCGCGAGCGCTGGCGAGAGAGAGAGAGAGAGAGAGAGAGCGAGAGAGAGCGCGAGCGCTGGCGAGAGAGAGAGAGAGAGCGAGAGAGAGCGCGAGCGCTGGCGAGAGAGAGAGAGAGCGAGAGAGAGCGCGAGCGCTGGCGAGAGAGAGAGAGCGAGCGCGAGCGCGAGCGCTGGCGAGAGAGAGAGAGCGAGAGAGAGCGCGAGCGCTGGCGAGAGAGAGAGAGAGAGAGAGAGCGCGAGCGCGAGCGCTGGCGAGAGAGAGAGAGCGAGCGCGAGCGCTGGCGAGAGAGAGAGAGAGAGAGAGAGCGCGAGCGCGAGCGCTGGCGAGAGAGAGAGAGAGAGCGCGAGCGCGAGAGCGCGAGAGAGAGCTGGCGAGAGCGCGAGAGAGCGCTGGCGAGAGCGCGAGAGAGCGCTGGCGAGAGCGCGAGAGAGCGCGAGAGCGAGAGAGAGAGAGGAGAGAGAGAGAGAGAGGAGAGAGAGCGCGAGAGAGCGCTGGCGAGAGAGAGAGAGAGCGCGAGAGAGCGAGAGAGAGAGCGCGAGCGCTGGCGAGAGAGAGAGAGAGAGAGAGCGCGAGCGCGGGCGAGAGAGAGAGAGAGAGAGAGAGAGAGCGCGAGCGCTGGCGAGAGAGAGAGAGAGCGAGAGCGAGAGAGAGCGCGAGCGCTGGCGAGAGAGAGAGAGAGCGAGAGCGAGAGAGAGCGCGAGCGCTGGCGAGAGAGAGAGAGAGAGAGCGCGAGCGCTGGCGAGAGAGAGAGAGAGAGAGCGCGAGCGCGAGCGCTGGCGAGAGAGAGAGAGAGAGAGAGAGCGCGAGCGCTGGCGAGAGAGAGAGAGAGAGAGAGAGCGCGAGCGCTGGCGAGAGAGAGAGAGAGAGAGAGAGCGCGAGCGCTGGCGAGAGAGAGAGAGAGAGAGAGAGAGCGCGAGCGCTGGCGAGAGAGAGAGAGAGAGAGAGAGAGAGAGAGCGCGAGCGCTGGCGAGAGAGAGAGAGAGAGAGAGAGGGCGCGAGAGAGCGCTGGCGAGAGAGAGAGAGAGAGAGCGCGAGCGCTGGCGAGAGAGAGAGAGAGAGAGAGAGGGCGCGAGAGAGCGCTGGCGAGAGAGAGAGAGAGAGAGCGAGAGCGCTGGCGAGAGAGAGAGAGAGAGAGAGAGCGCTGGCGAGAGAGAGAGAGAGAGAGAGAGAGCGCTGGCGAGAGAGAGAGAGAGAGAGAGAGAGCGCTGGCGAGAGAGAGAGAGAGAGAGAGAGAGAGAGAGAGAGAGAGAGAGAGCGCTGGCGAGAGAGAGAGAGAGAGCGCTGGCGAGAGAGAGAGAGAGAGCGCTGGCGAGAGAGAGAGAGAGAGAGAGAGAGAGAGAGCGCTGGCGAGAGAGAGAGAGAGAGAGAGAGAGAGAGAGAGAGAGAGAGAGAGAGAGAGAGAGAGAGAGAGCGCGAGCGCTGGCGAGAGAGAGAGAGAGAGAGAGAGAGCGCGCAAGAGCGCGGCCGAGAAAGAGCGCGGCCGAGAAAGAGCCCGAGAGCGTGCGCTCTCAAACACCGCCAAATGTTCTTTTAAATTTTTCCGATGCAATGATGGTCCCAATTTATGTAGTGACATTGCCATCGTCTCCTGCCTGCTCCCAAGTTTGACTATAGTACTAGACTTGCACTACTGCCCACTTCAAAGTGACAGTGGGACCAGAAAATTTCAAACTGCTGGTCCTCTGTGACAATGTTCTAGTGCAAAGTACCAACCTGAATCCACAGGGCTCGCTCAGATATAACTTATACATACTTAGGCTGGTCCAATTTGGACCAACGCAACTGTGCAATAAAAATCATACCTAAATTGAAGCTTTCAATCAGAATTAAACCTTTGCCAATTTTTTTTTTGGGGGGGGGGGCCCCAGGAGCTTTCAGCGATAATGTGCCAACATGCACAGCATATTACAGTGCCTTGAAAAAGTATTCATACCCCTTGCAATTTTCCACATTTTGTCACGTTACAACCAAAAATGTGGCCGTCCACCTAAACTGACAGGCCGGGCAAGCAGAGCATTAATCAGAGAAACAGCCAAAAGAGGTCCATGGTAACTCTGAAGGAGCTGCCGAGATGCACAGCTCAGGTGGGAGAATCTGTCCACAGGACAACTATTAGTCGTGCACTCCACAAATCTGACCTCTATGGAAGAGTGGAAGAAGAAAGCCATAGGAAGTCCCGTTTGCAATTTGCGAGAAGCTCAGATGAGACCAAAATTTTAACTTTTTGGCCTAAAAGCAAAATGCTATGTGTGGCAGAAAATTTACATTGCATATCACTCTGAACACACCATCCCCACCGTGAAACATCAGAGTTGGGAAGATTATTGTAGCCAAATACAGGGCAATGTTACATGAAAACGTGTTAGCCTGCAATAGACTTGAGGTTGAGGTTCACCTTCCAGCAGGACGATGAATCTAAAAGTACAGCCAGAACTACAGTGGAATGGTTTAGATCAAAGCATATTCATGTCTTAGAATGGCCCATTAAAATTCCAGACCTAAATCCAATTGAGAATCTGTGGCAACACTTGAAAATTGCTGTTCACAGACGCTCTCCTTCTAATCTGACAGCCTGAGATATTTTGCAAACAAGTATGGGCAAAAATGTCCCTCTCTAGATGTGTGGGTCTATAACATAAAATCCCAATAAAATACAGTTTAGGGTTTTGGTTGTAACATGACAAAAAGAAGAAAATGTCAAGGGGTATGAATACTTTTTCAAGGCACTGCAGCACATTATGGCAGACTTACCTGGCAAGACATCCCCCTAGAGCTACGCTATCAGCACTCCTAATGGTTAAGGGTGCTGCCATCATCTCCCAGTCATCATTCTGGGTTCTGACTCTTGGACTGCTCGGTCTGCCGGGTCGCAATGTCGTCACTCCAGTGCAGGGAATCACATTATGGAACAGAGCCTTGCCGTAAAAGTACACGGAATTGCGCATGCGCAACCCAGCATACCTAAATAGTGACAGGCAAGTAAAAGGGTTTACGACAGATGAGACCAACTGGGTCTCTTCTATTATAAAAATCCCACCAGTCATCAGATTTTGATTTTGTTTTTGGTTTAATTTTCATTTACAGGCTGCAATAATCAATTAGTAGAGAAAAGTGGAAAAAAATAGTGCTGGACCCGTAGGGTTACCTCACTGGTATTGCTTTCTTAAAAGTATTGATGTGGCTATAAATGAACTGGTTCCAAGGCAGTCAGTTGGCTTCCATACCCCTGAGGATCTCCTCAATCCCCTTGTAGTGCAGTGTAACAGAAAATGAAATTGAAGCGCCACCCCACTGCTAAGAGGTCTAAGTACAACTTTATTCCAGTAAAGGGATAACCAGGTATATATCCAGGGGGATAACTTTGGAAGTTGGCTTAAAATGACAATGTGAACATACTAAGAGCCCATTCACACTAGGAAATGGATGTGAATTCCACAAGAACACACTACGTATTCCTGTGTGATTTACATGCAGTTCTGTGCAGTGTGATTTCAGCCCATTCATTTTCAATGGGCTGAAATCGCACTGCACCAAAAATAGGGCATGCACTACTCTCAGAAATGCACTACAACTATGCACTACTTTTGTACCATGCAATCCAGTGCAGGCAAACGCAATGCGTTTGCGATCTGCATTTGGAGTGATGTTAAGTTTGCACTGACCCCTATGGCAGATTGTAAGGGCTGTGCGTTCTGAATGTGGTGCAGAAAACTGGCACGGAATGTGGAGTTCCCCGCATAGCATTCTAGTGTGAACGGACCCTAAAAGTGAACTGGACCTTTATTTTTTTCCCCAATGTGATTGCAAGTATAGGCCTTGTCAGCAGCCTGACAACAGTGAGCCCTTCCTGTGTATTGTATGTTGAAATGGACACTTGTATTCTCGGGACAGGACGTTGTCACGCAATATCAAGAAGTGCCTACAGGGACCTTTATGGAAGGATTACCAGGTTTTATTTTATTATATGTAAACTGAAATTAAACCTATAGATTAAAAATCAATAGGCAGAACTAGTAGCGCTAGTGCAATAAATCACAAAAATAGTGTGATAAATAAGCATAAACACCCACTGACAAGTGACAAAATGCAAGATATAAAAAAAAAAAAAAAAAAAAAAAAGTCCTAAATTGATAGCATGATCCAAAAAACGATCTTCAAATTCTTGAATCTTCCACCACACCACGTGCTTGTGACACCTGTCCCTCTGAAGAGCACACTCACCGGCCTGTAATGCCTCCCACGCACGTGTTCGGCAATTGCAATTAAACCCATACCTGGGGTTTAAAAACGACCAGCCACTTGTTCCACGTATTAACTTAACAAGCTGACTCCATATGTGAAAAAAATAAATAAGTGCTCCACATAGCGTGATAACATTACAACCAGTTTACTAAATCGCACCAACACTTCAATAATAGCACTCCCATTTCACATAGTGGAAAAAAGCCGTAAGTGTAACACAGCAAACAAAAGCCAATAGTTCAGTGGTGTACTGTGGCCTCAGCGGACCAGAAGCTTAATCTCTCACCCACTCCTAGGTCCCTGCTTTCGGCGGCAGTGTAGCTTCTCAGTTGATAGGCGTCTCGCGTCAGTACAATTGATTGTCCGGTAGCCACACCCCCGACATGTTTCGTCATTAAGACTACCTCATGGGATTGGCTATACAACCCAATCAATCCATTCTTTTATACTCGGCATACTTTGTGCACATCATTATTTTATTATAAGCTGAAGCTTAAAAAAAATATCGAAAATGGCTTTTGAAATTACATTAACGTAATTTGTAATGTGATTTGACAGGTCCAAATCCCATGACAAGTGGCACTCTATTGTCGGAAATTAAACTGTTCAAATTGACGCATCACCAACTTGGCTGTACCCCACCAATTTTGAAAAAAAAGTTCCTTCACTCTTTTTCGCAACTTCAGGTGTGACTTGCATAATTCTATGCATGAAGTTGCAAAGATGTCAGCCAAGTCGCACTTGAAGTCGTACTGACCTGTGGCTTTGAATTTGTGCGACTCCAAGTGAAGTTGCACGATTTCAAAGTCGGCTTAATAATTGCTTAAAATTGTGTCATCGAAAACAGCTTACCAATTAGAGCTGGTCGAATTTCTCCAAAAAAGAAAAAAAAAAAAAAAAAAAAAAATAAAAAATAAAAAAAAACACACTACAAACTTGATTCACGATTCAAAATAGATTATTTATTTTTTTTGATGGTCACCCTGCCGGTCCTGATGAGCTGCGGGCAGTTTTTAGGCGTCCGCACAGACTAGGCCGAAGCCATGGCCTCACCTAAAAACTCCTGCCCGCAGCTCCTCAAGACCAGCGCTGGTCCTGGTGAAAAAAAAAAAAACTGATTTGCTGAAAATTTTAATTGATTTGACCTCTCAACTCGATTGAAGATTCAAATCAATTTTTTCCCCAGCCCTATTACCAAGACTTAGGCTCCATGCACACTGAAGCTGATAAACTGCAGTTTATTGGAGTTTGGGCGTTTTTTGTAAAAGCCCATAAACTCCACTCTATGTTAGCCTATGTGTCCATGCACACATGGACGTTTTTCAGCTTTAATGAGCAGTGGAGTTTATGGGCTTTTTTCTGGACGCCAGAAATTCGCGTTCAAAGTGCCGTTTTTCAGCGGCAAAAAACGACAAACGCTCATTAACGCTCATTAACGCTCATTCATTAGTGTTCAGCATTCTATTTTTCAATGCATTGTGGGATTTTTGGAGTGTCCTCTGTGTATTTTTATAAAAAACGCCCATTAAACGCTAACGCTGTAAAACGCTCATTAACGCTCATTAACGCTAGTATAAAACGCTGTTAAAAGCAGGTTTTTCAACCAGCGTTTTCTGCCAGCAATCTGGCGTCCAGAAATAGCTTTTTTGAGCTTCAGTGTGCATGGAGCCTTAAAGCCAGCAGCTATACTTTTTGTAGCTCCTGACTTTTAAATGGGTGGAACTTCGCTTTAAAAATGTGTCTATTTTGTTATTATCCACATCAGCTCATCTTATTACAGTTTATTAGAGCTTTGATTTCATCTAACCCATTTACAGAGGCAGAAATGTTTGTGCTTAGTGATCGCTAACTGCTGGAAAATGTCTTGGGTGTATTATCTATTACATTAATATTTATTTTATTACCCTATTATTTAGCAATTATTCCACATAACCAAGTTTAGGAACATACGCGAGCAATTTTAGTGGTTTATTACATAGTTATATTAGCCTTGGTTCACACTAATACAGTGTGTGAAAACCCGCAATCCGCACCCACTTCCCATACCATGTTCAAATCGCACTGCACTTGCGATCTACAATGGGTGCAATCTTTACAACACCCCAAACGTCTCAAATGCAGGACACAAAACGCAGTGTGTTTGCCCGTACCAGATGGCACAGTACAAAAGTAGCATGTGATCTGGCTGCTGTGCGGTTCCAAAACTGGTGCATGCACAACTTTGCTGTGATGTGGTACAATTTGGGTCCATTCAAAAGCCCTTTCATTTAATTGAAGAAAGTAGCATATACAGTATTATTAGAGACCAAGGAGTGGGGGAGAATTTCCAATAAGGAAGTGAATGCTCTGGGCTTCAACAAAATGGTGGCCTTCAGCAAGCAGAAACGGGAGCAATGTTGTTTTGTTAAAAATCATTAATTGTTATTAATGTCCTATGGGTAGAGTTCCACTTTAACCACTCGAAGACCAGGCTTTTTCTGGCTTTTAGTTTTCAAGTATCAATCAGTATTTTTTGTTAGAAAATTACTTATAACCCCCAAAACATTAAACTTTTTTTTTATTTTTTTTTTAAGGGACTAAAAAAATGGCGATCGTTGCAATTTTTTAGGTCACACGGTATTTGCGCAGCGGTTTTGCAAATGCAATTTTTGTTTGTGTGGAAAAAATACACTTTAATTAATTAAAAAACAAAAAAAATAAAACACACAATATTTATCCTCAGTTTTTGTAAATCATGTTAGCCCTACTATATAGATACCCAACATATTAGACTTTGAAATTGCGCTTGTGGAATGGCGACAAACTAAACTACTTAAAAATCTCCATAGGCGATGCTTTAAATGCCTTTAAAAAAAGGTACTTATTTAAAGTTAGAGGAGGTCTAGCACTAGAAATGTTACTCTCACTAACATTCGTGGCGATATTATGGTACGAAGTTTACATATGCGAGCGCGACTTACGTATATGTTCCCTTCTGCATGCGAACACAGAGGGATGGAGATAATAAAAATAAAAAATGTCCATATTTATATTACTTTGAATTTTTTAAATCACTTTGATTCCTATTACAAGGGATGTTTACATAAATAAAAAGAGAATACGTGATTTAATATATATATATATATATATCTATATGGAGAGATCTGGTCTGGCCCCAAACTTTTCATTTATCTTTTAAAGCAAAAAATAAATAAATATTGGTATCCTTCACCCTGTACTATACCAGAAGTGACATAGCGATGATCCAGCCTGCCAAGGTCATCATTGCCAGTGACCCCCCCCCGCACAAGTAAAGCAGTGATAGCAGGGAGGGCTCAGGCAGCACAGCGGTACTGTGACAGGGCAAGGACAGCACAGAGAGGCGAGCTGTGACAGGGTGCTCGGGCCAGGTGTGGACCGTACCACTACCCAGAGCTGGCTGCCGGATTGCCAGAGTGGAGCAGGAGAAAGAAAACTCTTCCCCCCTCTTGTACCGCAGGGGGAGAGACCGTGAGCAGCACTGAATAGAGGACCTGCTAGAGTTAACTTCTTACGTAAGCCAGCAGGTGATTGGCTGCTAGGTGGTCCTAGCAACCAATCATTAGCTTGTAAATATGAAAAATTAACTCCAGCAGTTCCCACCCTCTGTTCAGTGCTGCTGTGTCTCTCCCTCTGGATGATTAAGGCAGGAAGGGGCAGGCCTGCATTTACTTTTAAAGTGGAACTTTATGGCAAAAAAATTAAATAAAAAAATATAAGGGTGAACAGGCAGGATTTTTAATTCAGAGGCGCGAGCAGAAGGTGTGCCTGGGCACACCCTAATCGTCTTGTGCAGTGCTGCCAGCTTCCCACATCTCCTCTCCTGCCTGCTGCTGCAGGGGATGATTTAGGATGAATGAATGAACATGGTAAGGGGTCTATACCGATCGCTGTGTTCATTCTTAACTAAAGCATCGTAAACAATACCGCTCAGCACAGAGCTCTTCCCATTCCTTCAATGTCCAGTGCAGCTGAGGCTGCAGAGAAAGGGACTGGGGAAGCTCTGTCCTCAGTCCTTCCACTCCGTTTACACCTTTAAAGAGGAAGTAAACCCTAATGGGTTTACTTCCTCTTTGATTCCCTGCAAACGTAAAGCATAATGGACTACTATGCATCGCATAGTAGTCCATTATGTGTCACTTACCTGACACAGGAGCCAGCGATGTCACCGCTGTCCTCTGTGGTTCCGGAGCATCCATCTTCTCAGCGGGTCTCGCTGCTCCGCCGCCGTCAATCGATGAAGCCGCGATGACGTCACTCCCGCGCATGCGCACGGGAGCCGCCACTCGCGGCATATCGCCGTTGACAGTGGCGCGCTCAGTGCATGTGCCGTAGGCAGCGGTGCCTGTATTTTGGCAAATATCTCCTAAACCGTGTAGGTTAAGGAGATATTTCATGGACCTACAGGTAAGCCTTAATCTAGGCTTACCTGTAGGTCAAAGTCTGTTGTAAGGGTTTACAACCACTTTAATATTTCACCAAAGCTCCACAATGGGGCTCCTAAAAAGGTTTAAAAAAAACAATATTGTAAGAAAAAAAAATTAGAATTTTAAAAATAAAAAAACTACTGACACCTTCCTCTGCCCTGCTGACACAGTCTACTACTCTACTGCCAACAATCTCTGCCCTACTGACATTGTCAACCGCCCCCAGTGACACCGTCCACTGCTCTAACATTATACACACGTGGGTTTGAGCTCTGGGGTGCACAACCTAATGCTATAGGCTGCGCACACCAATGCATATGTCTACTGCATTTAAGTTACTTCCCTGCCTGTCCATCCCTGTACAGAGACGTGCACACACACACAACTTGTTGTACAAGTTTCGCAATACTGAGCTGACTGAACTCCCATGCATGGGCAGAAGTGACATTATTTTGAGCCAGAAAATGAATGCCGGTGTTTGACACCCGAAAGCTGGCTGCCCGAAGCTGTCAACAGCTGGAGGGGGAGCTCCAGGATGCCGCATTTCTTTACTGAAGGGGAGTATAGTTCCACTTTAAAAGACAACAAATAATCTTATGCCCCATACACACAATGGGAAAGTCCAACAGAAAAAGCCCAATTGGATTATGTTGTCGGAAAATACGAATGTGTGTGGGCTCGATTGGGAGAGAGCTGGATCTAAAATTTTCCGACAACAAAATTGGACTTTTTCTGATCGTGATAGGGAATTCCAACGCACAAAGTGCCACACATGCTCAGAAAAAAATTTGGAGATGAAAGCTATTGGCTACTGGCCTCTACGTAGTCCCGTCATATACGTTTTGTACATCACCTCGCTGCGAACAACTTTGTGCGACCGTGTGTATGCAACACAAGTTTCAGCCAAAATTCCGACGGATTTTGTTGTCGGAATGTCCTACCATGTGTATGGGGCATTAATGCCAACATACTACATTAGGCATGGTTTGCAACTGCTGTCTGCTGAAGGGCGATGTACATAAAACATGCAAATCTTCCTTCCCATAGTTGTCAAAGAAACAACAACAACATGACTAGTCAATTATAGCAGAGCCAAGGGAATTTGAAGTTATTCTATGAGTAGGGGAAAAAAAAAAAAAAAAAAAAAAAAAAAAAAAAACACACACACACACACACACACACACACACACACACTTACACTAAGAGAATCTGTACTCCCGTCTAGTCAATAACACAATTGATATAGGATTTTGATTTCTAGTGAAGGTGATAGAAAATGACATCTAGGTGTATCATTTGTTATAGTTCTCTATGCAATAAGTAATGACTTGTAATGTTCTGCCTCCACTGTAGATTCACTATTAGAAACTAGGTAAAGTATAGGTTTTAAGTATAAAATAAAATAAGTGCAGCACTAAATGTGAAAACATTATTAGAATAGTGAAAAGTCCAGCATGTAGAACCAAAAAACGAATTCATGAACAGATATAAAACTTGGTGAAAGTTAAAAAAAGGTGAATAACGAAAGAAAATCTTCTGTCAGACAACTGTTGGTTCATTCAAAGAATCTCCTTTTATAGCGGCTTTAGGGTGTCAAATACTCAGCCAGACCTCAGCCGGAAGCTAGCATCAAGTACAGAGGATATCCCACCCAAAGTGTAATCTGTTGGTTCTCCACGGTGATATCCGTCCACCAGTATATATTGCGCTCACCAGAAGAGGAATAAAGATGAGCCTTGTGTAATTGACACAGACAGGAGATGACCGCAGGTGAGTCTTGCATCAATGTTCAGCAACCAAGTAGTGGATAACCATGAATGGTCCTCTCCAGTAGGGACCCTCCTATCCACTGCCGCCTTGTGCCTCGTGGTAGGAGCGGCGGTATATTTTATGTAAGTTTTATGGCCTTTTTTGTGCATGTACTTCCATTTTTTACCCAATAAATACTACACCATATTAGAACTATCCAGTGGTGAGTTTCTTTTTTATATACAGTGTACACCGCACTGGAGGGGGCCGCGGATTCATGGTTATCTACTCCACTTCTACTTGGTTGCTGAACATTGATGCAAGACTCACCTGAGGACATCTCCTGTCTGCGTGTTAATTACACAAGGCTTATCTTTATTCATCTTCATCTTCTGGTGAGCGCAAAATATACTGGTGGACGGATATCACCGTAGAGAACCAACAGATTACACTTTGGGTGGGATATCCTCTGTACTTGATGCTAGCTTCCGGCTGAGGTCTGGCTGAGTATTTGACACCCTAAAGCCGCTATAAAAGGAGATTCTTTGAATGAATGAAGCAACAGTTGTCTGACAGAAGATTTGCTTTCATTATTCACCTTTTAGATCTTTTCACCAAGTTTTATATCTGTTCACGAATTGATGTTTTTTGGTTTTACATGCTGGACTTTGGATAATATATTGTTTTCAAATATAGTGCTGCACTTATTTTACGTTATACTTTTAAAAGACTGTATATTCATCTTATTTGTGCCAGTGGCTTTATTGAGATATATAGATACACACACACACACACACCTTGTTTTTTTTTATTGCTAATGGAAAGGACTGGAAAAATAATTTATATTCTCACACACAATAACTGGATTCTGTTCCTGTGCAATTCATGGTGTGAAGCAGCCTCTAAAAAAGTTACAAAAAATGCAATAATTCAGAATATTCAATCACACAAGGTGCATCTGAAGACGACAATTTGTTTGGAAAAAGCACGGAAGAGTCATAAATCCTGAATTTTTTTATTACTCTTGCTCTTTGGGAAGATTCACCCTTTTATTTATCCTAGAAATCATTGTCACAAGGACTGAAATTGTGGGAAATTCCAAAATTTGGAATTGTCACTGCAACAGGAATAGAAGGAAAGCATTCCAACCAAGTTCTATGGCAACCACTGTATAAGGCAGGCACTACATTATTCATTTGTTTTCGTTCAACCAGTGGGTTGAAGAAAAAAATAAATAACCTTGAATGTGTGGATGGGGGAATCACTGCTCATTTAGTGGTATTTATCGGACAGGCTGGTTGTACAGAAGCTGAACAGCAGATCAAGTTTTGTACAACCAGGGTGCCCATACATAGAAATTTGGCCGGTCCCTGCTGAACCGCACAAATGTCAATCCATGTATGGCTGGCTTAAAATTGAGGATTTAATTCCTGTTAGGTCTACAGAACATAAAGTAAAAGGAAAATCCCCCTAATGGGACACCAGAGCCCAAAAAAAAATGTAAAAAAATATATATATATAAAAAAAAAAAAAAAAAAAAAAACCATACATAGGTTTTAACACCTCATTACATTATCCAAAACTAAAAAAAAGGAAACAAGTTTTGGCTTTAGGTACATTTAAAATACACAGTTATTTACCTTTAAAATAATGATTACTTGGAAAAAAATAAAAGTAAATACCCTATGCTGCCAATAGTACACCTGCAGCAGTTTTTTGTACCTTGAATGTTAAGAAGGTCCAGTCAGACCGAGAGCCACCATTTCCTGGCCGTCTTGGATCTTACCTTCTCCTTCCTGAGCCCCATACATTACTGTAGACCCCTGGTGCCCAACCCATAGCCCAAGGGCAGCATGTGGCTCTTGGGCATAAGGTGTACGGCCCTTGGTCCTGAGAAGTGTGTAGTGGGAACATCTTTTAGGGTAAAAGTAATGACTTCTATCTTCATGTAACATGTTCCCAGTTATGTATTGTCTTCTGCAGAATATCCCCAGCCAAAAATGGAGCATGTCCGTACTCCCTGACCCTCATTTCTTCTATTAGGTCTACCATTTCCAACAGTCCTCTCAAGCATTACATATACTGAACATTATATTTAGTGATGTCAGGGACTACATGTAAAGTCCTCTTTAGCTCATAAGTTGACCACCACTGCTGTAGACCAATCACTTAGTCCTCTATACCCTCAAACTAAATGTTTCAAGTCATCAAACTACCCAAAACGTAATTCTTGCATCTTACCTAGATCAGCCTGACGACAACTCCGTATCCTACAGTGTGAAGGAAAGGCCTTGTGTGTGTTCTTTAAGGATGACCAACTGAATAATCAACAACAGTGTCTGGGAAATCCAGTAAAGTAGGTCTTTACAGCTAAGTCAGTAAGGTCTTATGTACTCAGCCTAAGTCAATAACAAGATAGATACAGACCATTAAATTGTCTTAATAAGCAGTAGAATAAAGAAACTGAACATATACATATAAAAAGGGGAATTCAGCTGTATCCGAGCACCACAGTTGTATGACTGAACACGCATTGGATTCGCACAAAAAAGGTGCACACATTTTTTTCTTCCCTCACACTGGAATCGGATTGCACGGGTGTTCCCAAATCCACAGTTCGCACTGGGTTTGGCGAACGGAACTGGGGGGCGTCATTGACTTTGTATTGACACCCGCAGCGGTTTGCAGAGGGCAGTGTGAACTGCCTGCGGGGGAGATGCAATGCAGGTACCGGCACTGGCATTACGCTGGTTCCCACATGGCAAGAGTGTGAAACCAGGTTAAAGGATCATTTCAGCTTTGTGAACATGTAACACCCATATTTAGGGTGTAACATGTCCAGCATCTACCTGGGGACCAGAAATCCTCTCTTCGCACCTGCTGTCATAATTCAAAAATTCACGACCAAGTCATTTACTCACAGCATTCTGTGAACTACAAGTACAGTCAACCTTTGTGGCCAATGGCTTGTTGTTCTCATTGAACTACCAGAGCACTGATGAGCGCACTAGGTCAGGAGTCAGCAACCAGATCGTGTTGATCAGGCGACTGTAGATCACGGTCTGGGTTTGCTGATCCCGCCGTCCCAGAACATCAAACAGAGTGCAATGCAGGGGAATTACTTGTAAAGTTAGAGCTGAAGAAAGGAGCAAGAGCCGAATAAGCCAATGCCTCCTCTGTAGTGCTGGCTCATATACCATGCAGAGTGATACCAACTGCACCCCATCTCTTATCCTGGCTAGTGGTCTTCAGAGTGGTGCCAGCAGCAGGAAAGAAGAGAAGAGATCTTCAGGTCAGTGTGAAGCAATACACTGGGAATAATAGTATAGGCTGCTTTTGCATCTGCAACTTTCCTGTGTTAGCTGGGCTTAGCCATAGACTTCTATTATATGATGCAGATTTAGTGTACTTTCTGAATGCAGGAGTTTTGGTGCATTTTCAGAAATTGCCCCGCAATACAAGTCTATGGCAAAGCACAGCAAGCCAAGGAAAGTTGCAGATGCACTGCGCTGCAACTGCAATGTGGGGAAACACAGATGACATGGCTCCCCAAATAATCACTGACTGTGGAAACTTCACACTGGACCTCATGCAAATTGAATTCTGTGCCTCTCCACTCTACCCCCAGACTCTGGGACCTTGATCTCCAAATGAAATGCAACATTTTCCACAGTCTGATGATTTGGGGAGCCATGTCATTTGCTGTGGTTGGTCCACTGTGTTTTATAAAGTCCAAAGTCAGCGCAGCCCTCTACCAGGAAATTCTAGAACACTTCATGCTTCCCTCTGATGACCAGCTTTATGAAGATGCCGATTTCATTTTCCTTGCAGCACCTGCCCACACTGCCAAAAGTATCAATACCTGATTTAATGATCATGGTATCACTGTGCTTGATTGGCCAGCTAAGCTCGCCTGACCTAAACCCTATAGAGAATCTGTGGGGTATTGGTAAGAAGAAGATAAAAAGGACACCAGACCTAACAATGCAGATGAGCTGAAAGTTGCTATCAAAGCCACCTCAGCAGTGCCACAGGCTGATCGCCTCCATGCCACGCCACACTGATGCAGTAATACATGCAAGGGAGCCCCGCAGTGGCATACCAAGGGGGGTGGGGGGCAGTCTGCCCCGAGTGTCACACATTGGGGGGGGGGGTGTCAGGCACTGCCCAGGGGCCCCTGCACTTTCCCTGTCATCACAGCTTTGTAAAAAGTTGATCGGGTCAGCACAGGTCCCAGTGGTGTGGGGGAGGCTGTCTGTAACACTCCCCTGTTATCTGATAAAGTTATGCTGTCCACATTTCTCCCAAGGTAGCTGGAGTTGATGGGTGGGGTCGGGCATGGCTGCCTCTTTCACTCCTCCTACAGACTGCTTCCCTCAGGATGATCCTGCAGCTAAAGAAGAGAGAGGAGAGACCACAGCAGCCTGGGAATCTGCATCACCTTCCATGCTGTAAGTCAGAGGTGTAACTAGAATCCTCAGGGCCCCGGTGCAAGAAACGATGATGGCCCCCCTGAGCCAATCAGTGCTCATCAATGCTGCCTATCAGGGCAGCCTATGAATGCTGCCTATCAGTACTCATCAATGCCACCTATCAGTGCCTCCTCATCAGTGGCCATCAATGCTGCCTATCAGTGCTCAATGCCTCCTCATCAGTGCAGCCCATCAATGCCATCTATCAGCGCCGCCTATTAGTGCTCATCAATGCCGCCCATCAGTGCTTCCTCAGTGCAGTCTATAAATGCTGCCTATCGGTGCTCAATGCCCATCAGTGTCGCCCATCAGTGCTCATGAATGCAGCCTGTCTCCTTAGCATTGCTTTGAGCCAAGAGTATCTCTCATACAGCTCAGAGCTGGAGCGGTGTGCTGCCTGCCCGCCTGGGAGGGGGCTAGATATAGGATCCAGCCCGGGATCCAAATGCTCTAGGTATGCCCTACAAAAATTAGGGAGTGTATACTATACATGGACTTACTTTTTAGTAAATAAATAAGACAGCACTTGCTCCACCTAATGTAGTGCTAAATACTAGTGCTATAGTTTTTATAACCAAACCATAAATTGATAACATGAACCAATGTATGCTTATGACTCAAACAATAAATTAATATGCTGCTGTCAGTACTGTCCCCATTAGTGGGCCAAATGGTGAATAAATAACAGGCAGTGCACCGCTCCAGCTCTGAGTTGTGTGAGAGACACTCTTGGCTCAGAGCCATGCTAAGGAGACAGGCTGCATTCATGAGCACTGATGGGCATTGAGCACCGATAGGCAGCATTTATAGACTGCACTGATGGGAGGCGCTGAAAGACGGCATTGATGGGCTGCACTGATGAGGAGGCATTGAGCACTGATAGGCAGGATTGATGGCCACTGATAGGTGGCATTGATGAGTTATAAGCATAAGTTGGTTTAGATTATCAATATGGTTTGGTTATAAACACAGGATTATAGCACTGGTATTTAGCACTACATTAGGTTGAGCAAGAGCGGTCTACTATTTATTTATTAGCCCAATAGTGGGGACGGTACTGACAGCAGCGGCTTAATTACATTGCCACCCATCACCAAGGTGCAGGTGTTTAATATATTTAATATACTTTTTAGTAAGCCACCATTTCTGTATTAAATATGCTTTTTTTTTTTTTTTTTTTTTTTTATCTTATGTAATCTAGAGCTTATGAAATATTCTAAAATTTTCAGAGATAGTGAATTTTGGGTTTTTACAAGCTGTTAGCCATAAATCATTAAAAGAAAGAAATGCTTGAAATATATCACTCTGTGTGTAATGCATCTATATAAAATGTGAGTTTCACATTTTGAATTTAATTACTGAAATAAAATTAACTTTTTTGACAACCATTTTACGAGATGCACCTGTATATGATCCAGCTCTTCCGGGAAGGGGGTGCATACACTCCCCGACATTCGCTCCAGCACATGCCAATCAGCGGGTCCTGGCCAAGGATTTATGGCCAGGGTCGGCTGAACGAATGGCAGAACAGAGCTTTGTGTTGGTAAACAACACAAGGCTCTCTACAGAAAGCGGCGATGTGCCATATTTTTTCTCCCTGCAAAGTAGGGAGTAAAAAACGAGCTAAATTTCCTAATGAAAACATAACACAGTAAACACAGTTAGGTACACCGTTAACCCTTTGATTGCCCCTAAATATTAACCCCTTTCCAGCCAGTGTCATTAGTACAGTGATTATTAGCACTGATCCCTGTATTAGTGTCACTGGAGAGGTCAGTGTCATCTAGTCAGTCCACACCCAGCGTCAGTTAGGCCCCTTTCACACGGGGCGGATCAGTAATGATCCGCCCCGTGAAGATACGCTCGCTCAGCGGGGATCGCTCCGTTGTCCCCGCTGAGCCGGCTGCGGACAGGGCGGTCTCCGCACACTGTGCAGGGACCGCCCTGTCAGCTCTCCGCTCTCCTCTATGGGGATCGGACGAGCACGGACCGTCTGTCCGTGTTCATCCGATCTGCTCTGCAGACGGATAGAAAAATAGGATTTTCCTCCGTCTGCAGAATCGGACTGTTGCGGAGGCGGACAATAGCGGGTGTCTGCGGATGTGCATCCGCAGACACCCGCTGTCCCATAGGGATGAATGTATGTCCGTATTTCATCCGCAAACTGATGGATAAAATACGGACATATCAACCGCATGTGTGAAAGGGGCCTTAGTGTAAGATTGTTCGCCATACCATCACTGTCCTACTATAAAATTTGCTGATCACCGCTATTACCAGTATATAAAAAAAAAAAAATCCTAAATATATATGATTCTCTCTCTCTCTATCTATATATACACACACATCTCTCTCTCTCTCTCTCTCCCTCTCTCCATATACACACACACACACACACACACCATCATTCGTAGATGCTATAACTTGCAATATATCATGCAAATCAAATAGACTTATTGGGATTTTTTTTTTTTTACCAAAGACAACATTTTATTGGATAGGTTTTACAGCAGAAAGTAAAAAATATTGTTTTTCCAAATTTTCTGACTTTTTTTCATTAACATAATAAGAAAATCCAGTGATAATCAAATACCACCAAAAGAAAGCTCTGTTTGTGTGAAGAAATTATCTAAATTTCATTTGGGTACAGCGTTGCATGACCGTGCAATTACCAGTTACAGTAGTGCAGTGCCAAATAGTAATAAAATGGCCCGGTCATGAAGGGGTTAAAATTTTCCGGAGCTCAAGTGGTTAATGCATGATAACATCTGTAGTGTGTGAGAGCTGACACTTCCTGTGAAGAAACTACATATCCCACAATCCCTGGGTCTCTCAGTCTAGCACTGGTGCAGGTGAGAGCTAAATAGTAATTGGATCTGAAAGACACAAATAGGCATAAAAGTAACAGGGAGCTCATACTTGCTGGAAGAGATGTTTTATCACAGTAGCCCTTCCACATTTGTGGGAAACAGAAGGGAAATAACTTTTTTGCAACAGAAAGTTGATTGTCCCTAGGGACAAGCAAGCTGAATTGATACATGGGACATAGAAGAATCAATCAGCCATGACACTACAAACTGCAGCTACAACATATGAGATCATTACAAAGTTAGGCCCCTTTCACACGGGACGGATCCGTAATGATCCGCCCCATGATGATCTGCTTGCTCAGAGGGGATTGCTCCGTTCATCCCCGCTGAGCCGACGGATGACAAGGTGGTCCCGGCACACTGTGCGGGGACCGCCATGTCAGCTCTCCGCTCTCCTCTATGGGGATCGGATGAGCACGGACCGTGTGTCTGTGTTCATCCGATCCGCTCTGCAGACGGATAGAAAAATAGGATTTTCCTCCGTCTGCAGAATCGGACTGTTGCGGAGGAAATCGGGTGTCTGCGGACCCGCTATCCCATAGGGATGAATGTATGCCCGTATTTCATCCGCAAACGGATGGATGAAATACGGACATATCATCCGCATGTGTGAAAGGGGCCTTAAAGACTAGCACCTAGTTAAAACAACTTTTGAAAGTACGTTGTTAAAATATAAAAAAGAATGAAAAATTATTTCCCATCTGTAACAATATCATAAGAGCTCAGATTGTAGTCCAGAGTGCTGAAAACCTATCCCAATACCAAGCTTCTGCTAAGCATACAGAATAGTCCTTTTTATCCAAAACACGAGCACAGAATGACCACATTATCTGAAGGCCAGCATATCAAACTAAACATATTGTGGAACAAAAAACAGCATCTGTAGCTAAAATGTAAATCCAGCTAAACAAAGAATGCCCAATCCCAGCCACTAGAAGTGTAGTCAAAAGACAGCTGACAAATCAGGGCCTTCATAGTAGGGTAGCCAATTACAAAACCACATCATCTTCAACATTGGTATGCATTGGGCATTAGTACTGGAGAGGACTTGAAGCCGGCCAGACTACGATCACAAACAAACATGAAAGCTGTGCCACTTTTTGAAGTCCAATAAAGCTCAAGTACTGCTTATGTACGTATACAGCTATCCTTCCATGGTTACATCAGAAATGTAGAAAAAATATTAAGTAAAATATTAAAACATAAAAACAAAACACTTTATACACACACATATTATATATATATATATATATACACACACACACACATACACACACACACATACATACATATACACACATATAAATACATACATACACACACACACAAATTACACTCCCTGTAAAATGAAGTTGTGTGAATATGCACCCTTAGACTAAATAAAAACCAAGAAGAACCAATGCTGGAGGGAAAGGAAGCAAAGATTACGGCAATTCGACATGTGGAATATTCAACAATCTCAGATTTTGTGAATTTCGGTGTAAACTGCTTGATGGCTTTTCATTGATACATTTTCAATACATCTTTTTCATTTAATATTATGGATTTTTTAATTTAACAAAGAGCATAGACTTGGTACAGCAATCAAGGAAAACGCATAAATAGTGCAAGAAAGCTTCACAGTGCACTAGTGAGAGGGCACAATCAAGCCAGAACAATGGGGGTACGGAGGACAAGCTCAGAAAATAAACCATGTGGATGGGAAGAGAGGGATAACCCTATTCATGGAGGGATGACCTATCGGTCTACAGTGAACAATATTCCAGCCAAGACATTGGCCAGGGAAAATGTTACAGCAAATAAGTCAATAACTGAATAAAACCAGGACATAGTCTATAAAACTGGAAACATCAAGGGTTGGAGTATCTCACCCATAGGAGTAGAATATGAGAATTCTGTGAGAGGATATAAATTAAAAGCAACAAAGCAAGTTTAACCACTTGCCGACCGCCGCACGACGATGTACGTCCTATTTTTGAAGAGGGATATCTCGGTAACGGCAGCAGCTGCTGCCACAACCGAGATATCCATCTCTTCAGGCGGCGGTCGGCTGTACGATAACGGTGGTCTCTGCGGCGGATTCGCCGCGAGATCACCGCTATCGGCGGCGGGAGAGGTGCCACCCCCCCTCCCGGCGCCCTCCCGCACCTTCCGCCGCTTACCGGAGCCGTCGGTAGCGGCGGAGGCGATCGGGTCCTTCCATCTGCTGGGCATAGAGACAAGTGAGGCTAAGATGGCCCCCACTCGTCTCTATACCATAGGAAGGCGGAAGCGGCGTCAAAACGTCACTTCCGCCCATACCTCTTAAAAGGTATTTTTTTTTTTTAAATGTCAGATTTTCTTTTTTTTTTTTTTTTTTTTGTTTTTTTGTTGCATTTTAGCCCAAATATGAGATCTGAGGACTTTTTGACCCCAGATCTCATATTTAAGAGGACCTGTCACGCTTTTTTCTATTACAAGGGATGTTTACATTCCTTGTAATAGGAATAAAAGTGATCCATTTTATTTATTTTTTTTAAAACAGTGTAAAAATAAATAAAATCAATTAAAATAAATAAGAAAAAAAAAAATTTTTTTTAAAAACACCCCGTTACGACGAGCTTGCGCACAGAAGCGAGCGCATAAGTGAGTAGCGCCCGCATATGAAAACGGTGGTCAAACCACATATGTGAGGTATCGCCGTGATCGGTAGAGCGAGAGCAATAATTCTAGCCCTAGATCTCCTCTGTAACGCAAAAAATGCAACCTGTAGAATTTTTTAAATGTCGCTTATGGAGATTTTTGAGGCTAAAAGTTTGACGCCATTCCACGAGTGGGCGCAATTTTGAAGCGTGACATGTTTGGTATCAATTTACTCGGCATACCATTATATTTCACAGTATAAAAAATAAATTGGGCTAATTTTACTGTTGTCTTATTTTTTTATTCAAAAAAGTGAATTTTTTCCAAAAAAAGTGCGCTTCTAAGACCGCTGCGCAAATACGGTGTGAAAAAAAGTATTTCAATGACCGCCATTTTATTCTCTAGGGTGTTAGAAAAAAAACAATATAAAATGTTTGGGGGTTCTAAGTAATTTTCTAGCAAAAAAAACTGTTTTAAACATGGAAACACCAAGTCTGAAAAAGAGGCCTGGTCCTTAAGTGGTTAAAAGAAATAAAAAGGATGAGGGATCGAGCAGAAGAGAGAAGGGAAGAAAAGAGGAAGATGAAAGAAGGAAGGGCATCCACTAGGCATTCAAATGTGGTCTGGTCATATCTGACTGAGAGGGTGGCCATAAACTGATAGCAAAAGGTCGAGTATTCCGAGGTGGGTCAATCACATGTTCAAGCTTGTCTGAAATTAATGATCAAATATTTTCAGTAGTTTGTATAAAATGGCGAAACATGGTTCTTATGGGAAACATGGCTTCCTGGCACTAACCGTACAACTGGCAGCCTTGTAGTACTGACCGAGCCAATAACGTCAGACCAGTCCAATCATTATATGAGAAGGTTAATGAAGACAATCTTCTCCATTAAAATACTTTTAGTAAGTACTTCACAGTAATGTTCTTTATACAGCTTCATATTACATTGGAGGCTTCACCTAATTTACAGTAAACAGACTGAAACTAATTTACCATATGGTCGCATGCACTGCCATCTGTCCCCGAAATGTAAAATACAATGAGATTCTTTTTAGCCAATTATCTAATGCATAAATGACATTGACATCATTAGGGAAAAGAAACAAAGGCGGGCTAAATCAATTTAAATGCATTTATAAAACAAACTCATTATCAGCTATGATGCACCAGACTTCGGAGGAGTTACAATCTACCCAAGACTTGATTTGTTTTTGTTTTGCAGAGAGCAGGAAAGGGTTAAGTCTCATGAGTTTATGTACCCTTTTCTGGTAGGGACATATCTGTAGGCAAGTGTAGCCAAGAGTGCCATAGCTATTGGTGGGCACGGAGAAAGGTGGGTGGTTCATAAAGGACGTGGTTTATGGTGACAAGTTTGCACATCTTCCAGCATCAGCTTCATTTGCAGCTCTTGGTATTCAGTCACAAGTCATCTTAGAGCCGCAAAGACAACCTGTGCTGGAAACTATTCCTCTGTCAGACATGAATCACAGGTCTGAACAGGTAGAAGATAGCTCTATAATGCCCACCACGTGTCACTGACTGCAGGTCCCACTCTGACCGAAAGGTCAAGTACCTCCACTCAGGGCCACCTGCCAAACATATATTCTTATTAGAATAGGCCCAGGTGGCAAATAGATACCAATGCACACATGTTGGACACACAAGGATCTAATCTAAGGGTCTCCAAAGTTTCTAAACAAAGGGCCAGTTTAACCACTTCAACACAGGGCACTTAAACACCTTCCTGCCCAGACCAATTTTGAGCTTTCAGCGTTGTCGCACTTTGAATGACAATTGCGCGGTCATGCTACACTGTACTCAAATGAAATTTTTATAATTTTTTTCCCACAAATAGAGCTTTCTTTTGGTGGTATTTGATCACCTCTACGGTTTTTATTTTTTGCGCTACAAATAAAAAAAATACCGAAAATTTTGAAAAAAACGTTTTTTTTTTGTTTCAGTTTCAAAACTTTGTAAATAAGTATGTTTTCTCCTTCACTGATGGGGCTACACTGATGGGCACTGATAAGGCGGCACTGATGGGCACCAATTAAGTGGCACTGATGGGGTGGCATTGATGGACACTGATATGTGGCACGGATGGGCGACACGGATGGGCGACACGGATGGGCGACACGGATGGGCGACACGGATGGGCGACACGGATGGGCGACACGGATGGGCGACACGGATGGGCGACACGGATGGGCGACACGGATGGGCGACACGGATGGGCGACACGGATGGGCGACACGGATGGGCACTCATAGGCGGCACAGGTGGGCACTCATAGGCGGCATTGGTGTTATACTGTACTAATGGATGCCAATCAGTGCCAAACAATAATGCATGCCAATCAGTGATGCCCATTGTGGGAACTGATTGGCATCCATTATGGGCACTGATTGGCATCCATTGTGCTGACTGGCATCCCTGGTGGTCTAGGGAGGATTACCTTTTCCCTGGTGGTCTGGTGGTGTCCCTGGTGGTCCAGTGTGGGCATCCTCGGGGGGGCTGTGCTGATAATCGATCAGCGCAGACCCCCCCTGTCAGAGGAGCAGCCGATCGGCTCTCCTCTACTCGCGTCTGACAGACGCGAGTGAGGAAAAGCTGATCACCGGCTCTTCCTATTTACACTGTGATCAGCCGTGATTGGACACGGCTGATCACGTGGTAAAGAGTCTCCATCAGAGACTCTTTACCGAGATCGTAGTTGCCGGGTGTCAGACTGACACCCCGCAACAACGATCGCCGCGATGCGCGCCCCCGGGGGCGCGCAGCGGCTCATAATCCTGATCACGTCATATGACGTCCGATCAGGATTATGAAACCACTTTGCCACCGTCAATTGTCTATAGGGCGGGCGGCAAGTGGTTAAAGCCCTTCAGATGTTAGGGGGACCAGACCGTGGCCAGTGGGAGTAGAAATTGTCCTGGTGTCAGTGTAAGTAAACGAATATATGAAATTAGGGGGTGGAATAGTACACCATCATCGGGGGCAATGAAAGAACTAGTGCCCCATTGCTGATGTCATTAGTAGGAATTACGCCCTATTGTTGGTCTCCGTGGGAGGAATAGTGCCCCAAGGCCCAGATAAAAAAGGGACGCAAAGGGCCGCATCTGGCCCCCGGGATGTAGTTTGGAGACCACTGATCTAATCATTCAATGCTGAACTGTAAGAATCTGCTGGAATAAAACGGAGTCCATCTTTCTGACCACGTTCCACATTAAACCAATCTTTAGGTTGTAATCTGAAACATGGTGGCAGTCTGCAGTCCCCCATCTCCCCTCACCTACATTATATGGGGGTTCATCTCCCAGCAGCATTTGGTCACTATATGAATTCAGCACAGCTGTGTGGCTCCGCCCTCATAACAGTGGTCACCCATTCACAAGACTCTGAACGAAAAAAATACCATTGGCCACAGCAGCAGAGGGGCTCGTATTTCTCCATAGAGCACATGTACAGTGGGGAGTAATCCATGGACTACTTAGTCTAGCCCCATATCTGATGGTCTGTACCAAGGTACCTACAGATGTGCAGCTGGAGGAACAGTCTGCAGGAGCCAGAGCATTGAACCCGAAATCCACGGAGTGCGGTTGCAATGCTTTGCAGGCTCCAATGCAAAACAATTGTAATCACACATTTTTTAATCAACATGAATTTATTAATTTTCTTTTTGCAAAAGCTGAAATTAGCCTTTTTGTTTACCAAGCATGTACATCCATGTGAATTCCTCCTTAATGCCCGCAATGCAGTACAGTGTGATAAATGGTTTACATACATCTTCTATACGGCAGAAAATGGCACAAAAAAATAAAAAAATAAAACACAGAACAGAAAATGTAGCTAACTTTAACCACTTGTCGCCCACACAACACACATGTAAGGCAGTAAAGAGGGTGGACTTCAACACCCACACTCCGCACATACTGTGTGTCCATGAACAGCCAAGGTCTCTGTACGGGGTGGGGGATTAACTGCATGCAGCACAATGACAGTGGTCACATGATCAGAAGCCTATCCAGCTGACTCCCGATCATGAAGAGACCAACAGCCAATCACAATGGTCATATGGTTCGGAAGTCCATCCTGGCCCCCTAAAGCCCCATACACACTGTTTTTCTGCTGAGTTTTTCCTTCAGATTTACCAAAACCATAGAATAATATGAGGTCAGACCTTAGGAGTTTCAATGTGTATGCAATGAGGAAGACCCTTGTACTACATGGTTTTGGTAAATCTGAAGGAGAAACTCAATAGAAAAACTGATAGTGTGTATGGGGCTTAAGCCTAAAATCCTAAATTATTGGATTTTACTTTTATGTTAGCGGGAGTTACTTACGAACGATACATTATTATTATTTCAGACTCTTCAAGATGTTTTTGAAGTAAAAATTAAACTTTAAATTGGGCTAATTACTTTCATTGTTTAGCAGGAAAGAGATACATTTTCTCTGACAACTTCATTAAAAAGCATGACTTTCCTTTCCACAACTACTGTGAAATGGCGTGTTTTTGAGTGTTTTATTAAAATGTGTTATAAAAATATTGAATGTCAAATAAAAGTTTCAGCTGCTACAGGAGCCCAAACCATTAAACAGGGGTGCCAAACTCAAATGAATTGCGGGCCGCATTGGCAGCTGGTTGTACCTGTAAGACTATGAATCTGTGGTTTTATTATTCAGAGTACATTATGTAGCGGGTGCAGAGCTCAAGGGGTGCGCATCTTCACCGGTCTCTCGGTTCGATTACGATTATCCGGTCAACGTTTTGATTCGATTCTATGATGCATCACGATTACCGACGAGCTCCCACTTCCGCTTGGGCCACCTAGGTGGCATTCTGGCACACATCAGTTTCCAAAAGATTGCCCGGCTATGCAGGACAGCGCAGTAAGACATGCGCACCCGGCTGTGAAGCTGCAAGCTGTCACAGCCGGATGCCCACAGTAGTATTGCCAGCGCCGTGGACAGGTGGGGGAGAGAATGGAGGGTTTGGGCGGCCACGTCGCTGGATTGTGGGACAGGCAAGTGTCTTTTTATTAAAAAGTCAGAAGATACACTTTTGTGCAGCTGCTGACTTTTAACCACATGCTGACCGGCGCACACCGATATACCGGCATTATGGCACGTCCCTTTAAATCTGCCACTGCAATCGCGTGTGCAGTGGTCGGGACCACGGGCCCCATAGACTCAATCGCCGTGGCAATATCCACGGTCGTCTCAAGGGGAGGAAGAACTGGTTGATGCTAATGTAAACAAGCTTCTCCCAGTTCTGCCTAGTGACAGTGTCACTGATCTCTGCTCCCTGTGATTAGACCAGAGATCAGTGATGTGTCATACACAGCCACGCCCCCCCCCGCAGTCAGAAACACTCCCCAGGGCTCACTTAACCCCTACACTGCCAGTGTCATTTACACAGGAATCCGTGCATTTGTATAGCACTGATGGCTGTATAAATGACAATGGTCCCAAAAATGTGTCAAAAATGTCCGTGTCCGCCATAATGTCGCAGTCATGCTAAAAATTGCTGATCACCACCATGACTAGAAAAAAAAAAAAAAAAAAATTATAATAAAAATGCCATAAACTATCCCCTATTTTGTAAACGTTATAACTTTTGCGAAAACCAATAAATAAATAGTTTGTGATTTTTTTTACCAAAAATATGTAGAATACATATCTGCCTAAACTGGGGGGAAATTTTTTTTTATTTATTATATATATATATATATATATATATATATATATATATATATATATATATATATATATATATATATATATATATATATATAATAAAATTTAAAAAAAAGCGTTTTTTTCAAAATTGGCGCTCTTTGTTTATAGCGCAAAAAATAAAACCGCAGGGATGATCAAATACCACCAAAAGAAAGCTAGATTTGTGGGGAAAAAAGGACATCAATTTTGTTTGGAAGCCACGCTGCATGTCCACACAAATTGTCAGTTAAAGCGACGCAGTGCCAAATCGCAAAAAGTGCTCTGGTCTTTGGCCCGCAAAATGGTCCGGGGCTGAAGTAGTTAATAAACAAAAAAATTGACTGGAACTGCACTTTTAATTAAAAATAACCTCACTCCCTTAACCACTTCCCACCCGGCCAATGCACATATACGGCCGGGTGGGAGCAGTCTACTTCTGATAGGACGTTCAGGAACGTCCTTCAGAAGGAGCGGGATCGCGCCCGCGCAGCCCCGATGTGCTCGTGTCACCCGGACACGGCGCATCTCAGATCAGCAGGAGGGCTCTGTGATTGGCCCTCCTGATCACATGACGGCCGTGTCCAATCACGGCAGTCATGTGATGTAAACAAACAGCCGGTTGCTAGGCAATCGGCTCCTCCTCTCCTCACACAGAAGTCATCGCTGAGGAGAGGAGAGCAGATCGCTGCAGACGGCTGATGATCAGTGAGTATGAGCTGTTTTTTTACAGCTTTTTACTCACTGATCATCAGTTTAGTGTAAACACACAACACACCACACAGTACAAACACAGTCCCCACACATGTCCCCAAATAATAAAAACACATGTCCCTAATAATAAAAACATGTCCCCCACATATGTCCCACTAAAATCACATGTCCCAATGATTATCTACACACATATGTACGTGATCACCTGCACACATCTGTACATGATCATTTGCGTACATATGTCTGTGATCACACAAACCAATTATTATACACTTAACGGAATTTTTTTTTTACCAAAAACATGTAGCAGAATACATTTTGGCTTAAATTTATGACAAAAATTTGATTTTATTGGATTTCTTTTAAAATAGAAAAAAGAATATAGTTTTTTTTTCCAAATTTCCGCTTTTTTTTTGCGCTTATATCGCAAAAAATAAAAAACGGAGTCGTGAATAAATACCACCAAAATAAAGCTCTATTTGTGCAAACAAAATGATAAAAATTTAATTTGGGTACAGTGTAGCATGGCCGCGCAATTGTCACTGAAAGCGCTAGAGCGATGAAAGCTGAAAATTGGGCTGGGAAGGAAGGGGGTGAAAGTGCCCTGTATTGAAGTGGTTAAAAAGTACACTAATCTGGTGCACTACAGGGTACAGGCATGCACACACACTGCTGCTGGGAGGTCAGGAGGGATTACAATCCACAGCTGACAAACAGCCCTGTGAAGTACTGTCTCTGTACTGACCAGTGGCAGCTGGTGCTCAAAATGTTTGGGGGGCGCAAACAAATTGAAAAATACTGAACCTCCCCCAAACGCAGCCACCTGTGCCAAGCAAATGCAGCCACTGTGCCCATCAAATGCAGCCACTGTGCCCATCAAATGCAGCCACTGTGCCCACCAAATGCAGCCACTGTGCCCACCAAATGCAGCCACTGGTGCTGACAGTTCCTTGGCATTCCTGTTTGCACCTTCCAGCACACTAGGAGCTAACAGTGGAATGTGCAAAGGGAAGCCCAGGGACCTGTCAGCACAGAGCGTGAGGTATAAGTAGAGTACAAACACATTTGTACTCTACTTACTGTTGTTAAAATGACTCTGTTTTAATAAATGCCATGTTACAATGAATGATGTGCCCCTCTGTATGTGCTTTTTAAAAATGTCACTTCATATCGAATTTCACAGGACAATACACCCTGCTCATGTGACTGCCTGGCCCGGCTCATCCTGCCTCTCTCCTCACGTCAGCGGGGAATTCTAAGTCCCGCCAGCTGACTATAGCCATCATATCAGAAGAGAGACGGGCAGGCCGAGAATTCCCCACCAACACCAGGACAGAGGAGAGCGGAGAGCGGCAGGGCGGTACAGGCCGGGCCGGGCAGTCACATGAGTGGGATGTATTGTCCTGTGAAATTCAGTATGTTATTTTTTTTTATTTTTTTTAAAAAGCACATACAGAGGGGCACATCATTCATTTTAACTCAGCATTTATTAAAAAAAAGTCATTTTAACAATACGTGCGGATCACTCACCCGGGAGGGGCGGATCAAGTCTGGATGACGTCACCCGGCAAATCGATCTTCCCAGACCTTATGCATCGATGACGCATCGTGGACACCCGAATCGCGATGCATCGATTAATTTCAGCACCCCTACTGCTCTGTGTACAGAGTTCAGAGTTGCGCTATGTACAGAATGCAGAGTTAAGGCATGCACTGTGTACAGAGTGAAAGGTTTAGGAGTGCGCTATGCACAGAGTGAAGAGATCAGGGGTGGGCTGTGTACAGAGTGCAGGGTTTAGGGAAGCATTGCGCACAGTGTGCAACACCAACAAGCTTCATTGCATCTCTACTCAATCCAAATCTCTTTATGTAAGAGGCTCTAGTACTGCCCTGTGTAGGCGGCTCTACTACCCATGCATGTAGTTGGTTTTGTTATAACTCCCCTGGGTAAGTGGTGCTGCCAAATAGGTAGATTGTTCTCGCTCTTAGATTCTGGAGAACTGTCTCTGCCATGCCCCCTCACGAGGGATCGGTTACATATGAAAGCCACTGAAAGCAAAGTTATCCCTTGTAAGGCTTCTGTGTTTACAAGTGACAGCGGGGAGTGGGAGCAAAGAGTGAGCCTGAGGTGGCAGAATGAAGCTCCACCATAACCCAGCTGCAAAACTGGGTGGGGGGGCCACATGAAATGGCCTGGATTCGGCCACCGGGCCTTGTGTTTGACATACGGTATATGTGCAGTAGAAGAAACATGTCATAACAAACATGGAGACTGCTATTGCTGACCTCACCAGAAAATGCTAGCTGCCTGGCTGTCATACTGACCCTCTAGCTTCAAGCGGTCATGCACACTGGGCTTTAAAAAAAAAATATATATATATATATATATATATATATATATACGTGCGTATCTCTCTCTCTCATATAATTTTTTTTTTCCCCTGTCTCTCTCTTTCACAGGCATTAAGTGTTTTTTTTCCCGCCTGTAAATACACCTTCAGGTTAGCCTGTGTGTCCTTGCACATGGGCATTTAGTGGTGTATTAGAAGAAAAGCATTTACAGGCCCCTGCTGGGCTGTGCAGGGGGTGGGAGCGGCTGGCTTAGACTTTCAGCTGTGCGCTGAGAGGCTGAGCCAGCTGCCGATCAAGCATCTGGGTGGATCCTGACAATATGGTCAGCATCCTTGCAGAGACTTGATCAGCTCTGTATCATCAGAATCTGCGTCACAGGAGCGTAAACAAGCGTTGGCCATTTTTTTTTTTTTTTAGAAAATAAAAATAACACAAACACACCCACCCACTGTCAATTATCCTCCAGTCTTGCAGTTCTCTGCTGAAGTGCACTTATTCTTTTTGCTTCTGTGCCGTGACCTAACTGTGCCAACCTTACCCTTCAGAGGTTACCCTTCTACGAGGCCATCGTGAGCATGATGTGCCATCAACCTGGCCTTATAGCAGTGCACTTATGCTTTATAGAGAGATAACTCCATGGGGTAATGAAAGCTACATACTGCAGGCTGGATTTTATGAATGGGCCATTAATGTGATCTGCAGTGTGCAGACCCAAGTGACATCCAAGTAGTGCAGATAACAAGATCTGCTCTGTTATGAACTGGTCTCATATGCCGTGTACACACGATCGGACTTTCGGGCAGACTAGGTCTGACGGTCTTCTCGACTGACTTTTGGCAGATTTCCAGCAAACTTTCTGAACGAACGGACTTGGCCACACAGAATCACACCCAAGTCTGACGTATTTGACCGTGATGACGTACAACCGGACTAGAATAAGGAAGTTCATAGCCAGTAGCCAATAGCTGCCCTAGCATCGGGTTTTTGTCCGTCGGATTAGCATACAGACGAACGGATTGTTCGACCGGACTCGAGTCCGTCAGAAAAATTTAAAACGTTCTAAATCTAAAGTCAGTTTGATTTTTCTACAGCAAAGGTCCGATGAAGCCCACACATGATCGAATTGTCCGCCGGATTCGTTCCGTTGGAGCTTTGCTGTCAAAGTCCGGCCGTGTGTATGCGCCATTAAGCTTGGTTTACATGTTATTTGAGCTGGTGCAATGCAGTGCTATTCATTCTGAATGCCACCCCAACCCCCCTTGATTCAAGAAGTGCAGACATGTTTTGTTGCCTGCTCATTCATCATTATGCCAAAAAATAAATATAAAAATAAAATTGCATACGGTGAGGGAGAAGTATTTGATCACCTGCTGATTTCGTACGTTTGCCCACTGATAGAAATCATCATTCTAAGAGAGTGAGAGATCCGATTGCTTCTGTGGACAGGTGTCTTTTATACAGGTAACAAGCTGAGATTAGGAGCACTCCCTTTAAAGAGAGTGCTCCTAATCTCAGCTTGTTACCTGTATAGAAGACACCTGGGAGCCAGAAATCTTGCTGATCGATAGGGAATCAAATACTTATTTCACTCATTAAAATGTAAATCAATGAAACTTTTTTGAAATTTGTTTTTCAGAATATTTGTTCTTATTCGGTCTTTCACTGTTAAAATAAACCTACCACCATTACAATTAGAGACTGATCATTTCTTTGTCAGTAGGCAAATGTACAAAATCAGCAGAGGATCAAATAATTTTTTCCTCCCCTTACTGTACGTTAATGCAACGCACCTCATCAATCTGAGTCTCTAGCCTTAGTGAGGTTTTTTTTTTTTTTTTTTTGTTTAACATACACACAACAGCCAGGGTTGGACCCCCTTTTGGCTTCAAAACTGCCTTAACTCTTCATGGCACAGATTCTAGGTGTTGGAAACATTCTTCAAAGATTTTGGTCCATATTGACATGATAGCTTCATGCAGTTGCTGCAGATTTTTCGGCTGCACATCTATGATGCAAATCTCCCATTCCACCACATCCCAATGGTGCTCTCTTGGGATTGAGATCTGCTGAGTGTGGAGGCCATTACAGTACAGTGAACTCATTGACATGTTCAAGAAACCAGTGGTGAGACGATTTGAGCATTATCCTGTCCCATAGAGGGATGGATATAGTCAGCAACAATACACAGGTAGGCCGTGGCATGTAAAGCAATCCTCAATTTGTAGTTAGGGGCCCAAGGTGTGGCAAGAACCCCCCCACCCCCATTACACCACCAGCCTGAACCATTGATACAAGACAGGATGGATCCATGCTTTCATGTTGGTTACGCCAAACTCTGAACTTATCAGAATGTCGCAGCTGAAATCGAGACTCATCAGGCCAGGCAACATTTTTCCCCCATCTTCTATTGTCCAACTTTGGTGAGCCTGTGCAAATTGTAGCCTCAGTTTTCTGTTAGAGGACTGGAGTTGTACCCAGTGTGGTCTTCTGCTGCTGTAGTCTATCAGCTGTGCATTAAGAGATGGTATTCTGCATATCTTGGTTGTAATGAGTGGTTATTTGAGTTACTGCTTCCTTTCTATCATCTCAAACCAGTCTGCCCATTCTACTCTGACATTAACAGGGCGTTTTCCTCCACACAACTAACGCTCACTGGATATTTTCTCTTTTTCAGACCATTCTCTGTAAACTCTAGAGATGGTCGTGTGAAAATCCAAGTAGATTAGCAGTTTTTGAAATACTCGGACCAGCCCATCTGGCACCAACAACCATACAATGTTCAAAGTCACTTAAGTCCCCTTTTTACCCCCCCACCATTCTGATGCTCGGTTTGAACTTCAGTAAGTCATCTTCATCACATCTAGATGCCCAAATTCACTGAGTTGCTGCCATGCGATTGGCTGATTAGCAATTTGTGTTACCAAGCAATTGAACATATATACCTAATAAAGTGGCCGGTGAGCTTATTTGCCAGCAAAGCTTGTAGGACTGGGAGGAGGCTGTTGGGGCACTTTGCATGCCACAGCAACTTGTGTGCCGCTTTATTTGTTTCTTACTTTGCTGGAATGTTTTAAGCACCAAACATTACATCCTGTGACCAATAATATTTAGAATGCTTTTAGACATCTATTATATTCATCATCATCTGGTGACTGTTTCCGAAAATCACTCGGAAGGCTCTCTGAGCATTCTCTACCCGTACAGTAGCTGTCTGTCCCTCCATTTATATGGACATTTGGTTGTTCTGTGTGGCAGCGGCCTGCGCTGAGAACCAAACAGATGGTGAGGTCTCAAGGAGAGCAGTAACAAAGTTAGAACACATGAAGAGTAATCAGGGTCAGAGCCAGTCAGGAAGACAATGCCAACTGAGACTGGTTCAACCAGCTGGAGGCAGACCGAGTTCAGCGAAGGCAAGAATCAACATCTACCATCTCAGTAGTTACGGCATTGAGAGTCTTAATGTATGAATGAAAGCTGTCAGCATTCCAGAACCGGTATGTGGAGGACGGAAGTTGGCCGTATCTACAGCACAGCTATTTCCCCACTCCGAGCAAAACGTTCCTAAAAAAGTACAGCGATACAAAGCACGCTAAGCGCTACATATTCCTAATCTTAAAAAAAATAAAAATACAATTTGAATGTCTATTTCAATCTGTTATTTTAGGAGAATTACCCTCATTTTCTATCTGGTAAATGTCAGCAGCTGTCCTAAAATAACACAATAAAAACAACAATGCATTTCTTAAAGCCCAAATCCAGGATACTGGCAACTCCCCACCCCCTCCTAGCCACCGGGTTAACAAAAAAAAAAAAGAAAAAAGAAAAAAAAAAAACGAGCCTCCAAATGCCTAGTTTACTTACCTGAAGCCATGGGCATATGATGATCCTTCTCACTTTGATTTAATTCCTGAGGTCCGCATGGTGTGGACACCTATTGTGGAGGGTGAGACTTCCAGCTGCCAGGTCCTTTCTCATAGGCTCTAGAGGCAGGAGAACTCATGGGGGTGGAGAGGAGACCAGTGCCCAAAAAGATAAAGGAGCCAAGAAAAATGTCTGGTCTCTTGGGCAGGTTATTAGTGTAACGCCCTCATCCTAGAATAGGGCTACAGATAAATTTAGTTACGCTGGGTGGTAGCCAGCCTGGCTAATTTGTGGCATTTAGAGGTCCAATAGCTTCTGTCCTAATCCTGTTTAGCTGTGGTTTTTCCTTTTGTCAGTAGGTGGTTGTCAGGGCTGGCTTAGCCCTTCCTTCTCTGGGCTGGCTGCTCAGCTGTCGGCTAATTGCTAGCTCTTATCTCTCTCTAGTTACCAGCTGTTCCTGATGATGCTCGTCTGACCTGCCTACTTAAAGCTGTCCAGCTCTCTTCACCTCTGCCTTCACCTTGGTCACATCACAAGAAACCATCTCCTGCGGTTCTGTTTAAAGACTGGCTTGCTGACATCCCTTCTGGCTCCTTATCCTGCTTGCAGTTGCTCTCCTTGGATCCCTGACTTCTGGCCTGGCTGATTACCCGATCTGGTTATTGTACTATGGCCTGGCTGACTACTTGATCCGGTTACTGGACTCTGGCTATGCTTGGACTACGCTTTTTCTATTGACCTTTTTATTTTTATTTAATAAACAAGTGAGACTTCTGTCTCGGTCTGGTTTATGGTTTCTCACAGTGGTGTTGCCTTTGACATTAGTGTGATGAGCTACAGTGAGTTCAGGATATGGATCAACATACCTTTCTCAGCCAATCATATTTGCTGCTATGCATGTTGGGAAAAGTTATTTATTCAGAAGGAGTCAGGTGATCGAGGTTTTCTTGACCCAGGGCTGTGGCCTGGGTGGACGTGTGTGTGTGTGGAAGAACTCCTGTCTGCTAGGCCTGAAGCCTATCCAGGCGGTCTCCTGGCTGCTAGGCCTATCCGGGTGTTGAAGGTTCTGCTGAGAAAAGCCTGCCAAAGATCCAGCAATGATTCTGAGAGGGATGGAGTTCTAAGGAAGCACCAGGGGTGACCCTTTGTGAGCTGCATGAAGTGTCTGAGAGGACTTCAAGGGAGAACTCATCCAATGAAATCTGTGTATGACACTGAGTAAAGTGCAGTTACTATAGGAGACAGCCTATCCTACAAAGTACAGATGTGCTGGTTCAGCTTTGAGGCTCTGTTTCCTGTACTGCTACTTCCTTATCTCACCTATTTTTGTCTAAGTAGCCTGACAATCTGCCTGTTGCTGATCGCTACTAAGGGTGTCCTGTGCCCCATCCCGTCTCCCACGTTTTTCCTGTTTGAGAAATAAAATTCTCTCTTGTTCAAGAATAAAAAGTGACTGGCGCCCAAATTTCTTTCTAGTTAATCATCCACCATGCCTAGTAACCTGCACCCTGTGGAACTAAGTCAGTCCTCCCTACCTCTGGTAGTCACCATCAGGCTCCCGAATAATCGGGGTTGGTGCTACATTAGCTTGGCTTACAGAGGAAACTGACTTTAATCCATTACACTGGAGGAAGAGGTGTTTGGAATCAAGAGTAAGGCCAGCCACATGCAGTGCAAATTTATTTCCTGCAACCATGGGAAAGTTCTGACAGGGGAATCAGCAATTGTCTGCTGCTGGCGGGGAAAGCCGTTCCAGTGGTGAGAAGACAGTTATTTTCAATAGAGGCTATTGCAGCCGCTTTCGATAATCCTAAGCAAATGCGGCAGGCTAGTTGTACCAAAGTTGATCAAATTGGTACATTCAGCCTGCCCATTAACGGTTTGAATCTTGGCTAGTTCCTCAACCATGCATGGCCAGAGAAATACAGTTTTCTTTTTTATTATAGAATCATACTTAGCTAGGTAGATGCAAAAATCGGTCCAATGCTGCATCTGTCCCCTGGTGCCTCTGCGTGGAAAACCAATTGATTGCTTATGGAACTCTCAAAGCTGAGAGCTGCAGACTGTCAGTCACAGCTCTTTGCTCTTTTCCCTCCTCGCTTATTGGAGCTCTGAGCTGTGGAGGGGTGGAGCAGCCAGCTTAAACTCTCAGTGGCTCGCAGAGAGGCTAAGACAGGTGTCAGTTCAGGCACTTGGTGGATCCAGACAACCATTGTCGGGATGACAGTGTGCCTGGACCGATTCGTGTGATGTCAGAGAGCGAACACAGCAGTGCACTCCTGGGATCCATAGAAGAAGTACAGCCAAACGAGCTGTGGCTGGACTTCTTTTTTAAAAAAAAAGGTAAAATATTGCATTGTGTATCAATTACATTTAATGTTTGCCTAGAGCTGAGCTTTTAAAGTGGTTGTAAACTCTTAGAACACACTTTCACCTACAAGTAAACCTAGATTAAGGCTTACTTGTAGGTGCTGTAAATATCTCCTAAACCTAGGAGATATTTATAATTCCCCGTACAAGGATTCCTTCTGTACATGCGCACTTTAGAAGGGTCACTGCATGCAGAGCCAGGAACACCTAGGATAACAAGACACAGAGGATTATATAAAACAATACATGCCATTTCAGCAGCAGGAGTTGAGGGGGTGGGCACTGACACAGGAAAAGCCGATCACCGGTGGCGGTCTGAGCATTGGTCCAGATCAAGGAGAACCTGCTCATCTGTGCCACCTGCACAACAGTGCCGCCTACCAGGGCCACACATCAGGGCCACCTTATCTGTCCCCACCAGTGCATATCAATGAAGAAGAAAAATTACCCGTTTGCAAAAAATGTTAACACTATGAAACATGATTTTTATATTTTACTAAATTTTCCATTTTTTTGTTTGTTTAGCAAAGAATAAAAACCCCAGCAGTGATTAAATACCACCAAAAGAAAGTTCCATTTGTGTGAAAAAAAAAAAAAAAAAATTATAAAAAATGTCATTTGGGTACAGTGTTGTGTACCGCGCAATTGTCATTCAAAGAGTGACACCGCTAAAAGCTGGTCTGGGCAGGAGGGGGGTTTAAGTGTCCAGTAAGGAAGTGGTTAAGGGAACAGTATCGATATTGTTAAACAAAAAACAAATGCTTTAAATGTGGTGGCTGTGTGCGATTTTTCTTCACCTGGTGGTCCAGCCAGTAATCTGTTATTTTTCCATATTTATTAACAGACCAGCCATACACCAAGCAAATGTCTTTCCTGCAACCACAATTTGCATTAAATACATTTTTTCGAATCCCCCATTAATATAGACAGCGTTGATGAATGAATGAATGAATGAATGAAATACTTATATAGCGCACAATGCGAACTGAATCGCCTCTAGGCGCTGTTGATGTGGGAATCCCTCCTGCTGAGCAATGTCTGCTCCTGCTAGAAGAAGACAGTGCATGTTGCTAGCGGCTATAACAGTCACTAGCGATAGTCGCAGTTAAAACCTGGCATGCTGGTTGTACCCAAGTTGATCGATTAACTTGGTACATTCAGCATGGCCATACACAGTTCAAACCTCGGTCTGTTCCTGCTCAACTGGCCAAGATATGAACTGTGTATGGCAGGCCTAAGCAGGCATTCAGTAGGCGATAAGCTGCCTCCCCCCCCCCCCCCCCCGGAATGAAGAGGGATTTCAAATGCACATCCCTTGTCAAACGCACCACAACCACGTTCATTAGATGCAGTTGCTGCACGGCCCCATTCACCACTATAGGGTGCATTGGTAGGCAATATCAACTGCAAAAAAGGTACATGCCATAACTTTCTATATTTTGGTATTCTGCAAAGCAAAGACTCACAGCGACGACAATGTATATGGGGGTGTCTGGAAATTGTTGGGTCAACTCGAATGCATTAGTCAGATTTGGTTTATTCAATAAAAGAATTTCAGCGATTCGTCTATTCATACACAAGTTTTCTGTCCGCACAGCTTTTATAAACATCCATTATGAAGAAGATCAGCGCAGTTTTTGTTGCTTTGTACCACTTAATAGAACAGATTCACTTAACAGGTGTTTCATACAATAAACACTTCATTAAAAAGAGCCATTAGCCCGCTAGCGGAATATTTTAATGATGTGTTATATCACAAATAAAACCATGGTGCTCACAGACGTCAGTACACCATGTCTGAAAATTCATTTCTTCCCTGGGTGGTGGCATCATTCTCTCCCTTTAAAGTGACATCTCCATAGCTTCTGGTGGAGTCATTCCAACTCGCCAATTAGTGAGATAAACGGGTTCTGGATTTACATCGCATAATTGTTCGCTAATAAAACATCGCCAGGGGTTCTACTCTACCACACTGAGCCCTGGTTCACAATGCCGCAACTTGTCATGTGACTTGAGAGTTCAAAGTCGCATGACAAGTCTTGCCCCATTAACTGCAATGGAACCGTTCTAAAAATAAATAAGTAAATAAATAAAATCGGTGCATCTCAAGTCGCTCTGACTTAGAAAAAGGTTTCTGCACTTCTTTTGGTGCAACTTCAATTTGATGTGCATCAAGTTCTGTTAAAGAAGTCATATGCGAGCCGCAATGAAGTCACACAGAAATGTCGGATTTAAAGAGGAAGTAAACCCTGATGAGTTTACTTCCTCTTTTTTCCCCTGCAAAGGTAAAGCATAATGGACTACTATGCATCGCATAGTAGCCCATTATGTGTCACTTACCTGACACAGGAGCCAGCGAAGTCACGCTGTCCCCTGTAGTCCGCCACATCCATCTTGCTGGTGGCGTCTCGCAGCTCCGCCGGTGTCATTCGGCGAAGCCGCGATGACGTCACTCCCGCGCATGCGCACGGGAGTCGACAAATGCGGCAGCTCCATTTTTGGAACTGCCGCGTTCAGTGCGCCTGCGCGCCGCTGTCTACGGCGCATGCGCCGTAGACAGCGGTGCCCGTTTTCGGGCAAATATCTCCTAAACCATATAGGTTTAGGAGATATTGCTTGGACCTACAGGTAAGCCTTAATCTAGGCTTACCTGTAGGTCAAAGTGGTTTGTAAGGGTTTACAACCACTTTAAAGTGGCAGTAGTGTGAACGCGGCATGATCAAGGTGCGTACATAAAATAATGATAATAATACAAAATTTATACACACATATACATACATATATACATATACACACACACACACACTACAATGAAAGCTCTACCTCAGGCCCCATTCACACCTGAGTGTTTTGCAGCTTAAAGAGGAAGTAAACCCTAATGGGTTTACTTCCTCTTTCATTCCCTGCAAAGGCAAAGCATAATGGACTACTATGCATCGCATAGTAGCCCATTATGTGTCACTTACCTGACACAGGAGCCAGCGATGTCACCGCTGTCCCCTGTAGTCCGGCGCATCCATCTTTTCGGTGGGGTCTGGCAGCTCCGCCGCTGTCATTCGGCGGAGCCGCGATGACGTCACTCCCGCGCATGCGCACGGGAGCCGACACGCGCGGCAGCTCCGTTGTTGGAAATGCCGCGCTCAGTGCGCCTGCACGCCGTAGACAGCGGTGCCTGTCTTCGGGCAAATATCTCCTAAACCGTATAGGTTTAGGAGATATTTCTTGGACCTACAGGTAAGCCTTAATCTAGGCTTACCTGTAGGTCAAAGTGGTTTGTAAGGGTTTACAACCACTTTAAAGCTCCAAAACCCTCACCGCCCAAGATCCCATGTATTTCAACGGAGGCTATGCACATACACTATATTGTCAAAATGAATGGGACGCCTTCCTTTACATTAACTTTTATGGCATCTCAGTCTTAGCAAGTAGTTGAGTTGGCCCAATCTTTGTAGCTAGAACAGCTTCAACTCTTCTGTGAAGGTTGTACACAAGGTTTAGGAGTGTGTCTATTGGCATTTTTTTTTTTAAGTAGAAAATTTTATTGGAGTATAAAAGGAGACAAATACAAAACTGAGCAGCATGATAACCATACATAAACAAATATGATAAAGAGGAGTACAATCCACCACCATCTAATGCAAAGTCGCTAGCAAAGGATTTACACCCGAGAATGAATACAAAAGGCGCCCCGAGCAGGTTAAGGTCTATGGGAATGTTTGGCCATTCTTCCAGAAGCGCATTTGTGAGGTTAAAATTCATGCATTAAAATTGTTGTGCAAATTTCATGTGACATAAATTAGAACGACCACCATTCTCTAGGTCTCAGCTAAAAAATGACATATAAAAAATATTTTTTTTTTATATTTTAGATAGATATTTTGAGTAATTTTCTAGCAAAAAAATAAAAATTATATATATATATATATATATAATGTCAGAATTGGTCTGGGTGGAAAGTGTAAAAATGTATATATTTACCTATTTTAACACGGACGTTAATCAGCATAGGTGTTAGAAAGGGGAAAATAAGCATTTACAAGGCTAATTAGGTTCACCCCGGAAATCTACTATAAAGCTGAAATCTATGCAGATATAACAAGACACAATGAATACATGATTATGCAAATATAGTGAAAGGGGGAAAAGGTCCACTTTAAAGAATGAACTCATACATGACTTAGAGGTCATCACCAAGAAACAAACACAATCTATAACATCCGACAATTCCAAGTGTGGAACGCCTTCCACTCCATGTAATAAAGAGATACTCCGGGCATAAAAGACAGATGCAAACGGCGGCAGCAGACTGCACACACGCCTGTCATCATTCAGTCGGCTGACAAGGAGTTCATTCATAAATCCAGAGGAAAGAACTCCTCGGATCCTCGTTCCATATTGTTGGGTGAATAGGGACAATGACTTAAGTAAATGACACATCCACACACGATGCTCAGGATTCCCGGCCCCCATACTAATAGGAACCATTACAGGGATGATTTATTGGAATAAACACCCCAGATGTTGCTTCATAGCGGTTATTAAGTGATGTCATACGTCTCGGGTAATTCTAGTGTTGGATTAATCACCGGCTCCATACGCTTCCGATACGTCTGAACAAGTAAAAAAAAAAAAACAAAAACAAAAAAAAAAAAAAAAAAGCACGGTTCTTGGACACATTAGAACAGCCTTTCTCAACCTTTTCAAACACAGAGGAACCCTTGAAATAGTTCTCCGGTCTCGGGGAAGCCCTGCTAAGAATTAGGAATCTACAACTCATGATACATTAATGTGATGATCAGTGGGAAGATTGGTCCTCACACTTGTGATCATTGAAAAGAATTACCTCCTTACAGATAGCTAAAAAGATCAATGGTGTCAGAGGGAACTTATCTGAAAGGCAGAAATTGCCCAATGCTGAAGGAACCCCTAGCAACCTCCTAGAAAATTAGAATATGCTCCACTGAAAGGAATAAAAAGAATGTTGATTGCAGCAACTGCTTCCTTCTACAGTTCTCAAATCTTCTTCAGGATTGTCACCCTTGCCCCCTGACACCTCGGCACTCAGTCTCACAATTCTCAGTGACATGGAAGGGCCATCAAAATGACACATTGGTGACATTCCAACCGTCTGAACAAGTCAGACAACAAACTTTGTATTCAGAACACATCAAAGCTATATTTTTCGACAAGTAAAGGACATATCGAATGTCATTCTATAACAAGCAGGGGTGTACAGAAATCCACGACAGCCAATAAGAACGCAGATTTTGGTAGTCAGCAGAACGCCGATTTGTGCTTGGCTGTCATTGGTTAATGCACAGAGATTCGAGAGCAAAAGACTTCACAGTTAACCACTCGCCAATTGATATATATATATATATATATATATATTATACACACACACACACACATACTGCGGTTTGCAAGTGGTTTACCGGGATTCTGGATGAAGATATCAGCCATGACACCGGTGTTATTTTTTTTTTCAGCCAGTGGCTGGCCTCCTTTTGCAAGCATTCCAAGCGGCTCATGAGCTGCTGGAACGCTTTCAGAAGCTCTGGGAGGGGACATTTCCCCTCCCCCCCCCCCCCCCCACGGTTTGTCTCGGACTTACCGTTTCTGCCGGCTCGCCTAAGAAATGATCCAATGATGCGTCTGGCTGGTCAAAGAGGCGATAAAAAAAATCTAGACCATCTTTGATCACCTCTGTGGCCTTGCAGGACTGGAGCAACGCCAGGTATACATGCCTTGTATTAGGAATAAAAGAGGTAAAAAAAAATAAAAATAAAAATAAATAAATAAATAAATAAAAAAAAGACAGTGTAAAAATAAAAAGGGTGGCAATGCTTTCCCCGCTCTTGATTCCCCCATCAACACAAAACAGTGTTGATAGGGGAATGGCTTTCACAGTGCTATTGTGTTCTGCCAGCAGGGAGAGGGGGGGGGGGACAAGGAGCAGAACACAAAGATTACTGCTGGCAGATATAGCCGTCAGCAGTAACTGTATTTATTAATTTTTTTCTTAAAACACACAACACCACACGTCAGGTTGGTTGTACCCAAGTCAATCGATGGATCGACTTAGGTAGAGTCAGCTTGCCCACACATGGGTCAGATCTGGGCTAGAACTGGCCAATTGGCAATCCATGTATGCCCGGCTTAACACAAACGATGTTAGTGTGGCGATTTTCCCCGCTGTGCCTTTGTGTTCTGACAGAGGGATGGGACGCCCCCGCTGTCATTGGCTGCCATTGGTTTCTCCAGCACGTCTCTTCCGGCTTCTGTCAGAAAGACAGCTGTACACACTAACCGAACGTCAGCTGGTCCTTTTGAACCAGACAATATTCAGGGGGTGTGTGCCCAGTCTAAGAGCTCATGCACATGGGCATAGAACATATAGGAAATGGCTGTACGTTGTATACACTTCATATACCCGATTACAGCTTAATCCTGTATTTCACTTGACCAGATGGCTGTAGTCAACACAGAGGCTCTCAGGTGCTGAAATACACCCTATATTCTACAATATGCACCCAATACACCTGTGTGTAAGAGTCCTAATAAGAATGACTTAATTTGCACAACTAAAGAAATAAAAAGAACAATGGCAAATCAGTATAGAAAGAAGTTATTGTTCCTGATATTAGATTTATAAAGCATACAGTTGGTGGCCCCACCCTCAGCCGACCCGTGGAATCATTAGAAATGCAATGTTCTGTAACGGTATGTCTGCTGGGTGGATCGTTCCTCCCCTACAGAAAAAGAAATGCCGTGGATACCGGTCTTCAGAAGAATGCAGAAGTTTTGACTTTTCTGTTGTATTTTTTCATCCTGTGTGAGCCATTGTCCCCATCAGTCTTATTCATTCCAAGGGGAAATAGAAGTGCTTGTGCATACTAGCACATTATAACATGAACTTGCAGGTAAACATTTTTATTTTGTTTTTTCCCTTACAGACTTCACTACCTCTTTAAAAAGGAGGCGCTCCAGTCATATTTCTGAAAATTAAAAAAAATATGTAGCTATAAAATAACTGGAGCTGCTGACTTTTAGGTCTGGTTTCCACCTATGCAGATTGCAGTTTGCAATACATATTTTTGATCCATTAAAGCGACACTAAGGCTGGATTTACACCTATGCATTTTTAGTGCATTTTGCAGATTTGTACTAAAGTCCATTTACCATGGTTTCCTATGGAACACGTTCTGTAGAGCATATCTGCAAAATGCAAAAAGCACTAGAAATGCATAGGTGTGAATCCAGCCTTAGACTGGATTCACACCTGTGCATTTTTTGTGCCTTTTGCATATTTGCACTACAGAACATGTTCCATAGGAAACCATGGTAAATGACTGTAGTGCAAATCTGCAAAATGCAAAAAGCACTAAAACTGCATAGTTGTGGATACAGCCTAAACCTTCGTGTTTTATTTTTAAATAACATGTCATACTTACCTCCACTGTGCAGCTTGTTTTGCACAGTAACACCCCCCCCCCCCCCCCCCATCATCATCCTCTTCTGGGGTCCCTCAGCAGCTCTCTTGGCTCTTCCTCGCATCAGATAACCCCCCAGGAGAAGCACTCTCCCAGGGGGTTACTTTGTGGGCGTGCCCCACCCCCAGTACAGCATTTGCATCCATAGCCACGAATGCTGGATTCGGCCAAGCCCCCCCGCAACAGCGTCAGTGGATTTGATTGACAGCAACGGGAGCCAACGGCTGCACTGCCATCAATCCATCCAATCAAGAGCCGGGACACCGTACAGAGAGGGATAGCGCATCACCGCCGAGGAAATAAAATGGGCTCAGGTAAGTAAAACAGGAGAGGGGAACGGGGGGGGGGGGGGGGGGGGGCGGTCACTGCCAGAAGTTTTTTGTCACCTAATGCATAGGATACATTAAAGTGAAAAACCATGACAGTTTAAACAAAAAACAGAAAATAAATTCTTGGCCCTTTCCATAAGATGCACAGATGTGAGCTACATTCAAGGAAACCAAATTAAATGGACTGTAGCGTGTTTCTGCAAAACTGAAAATGCACCATAAAAAAAAAAAAAAAAAAATGCATAGGTGTGACCCAGGCCTTAAAGGGGTAATAAAGCTTGACTTTTTTTTTTTTTTTTTTTAAATAACAAAAGTCACGCTTTATTACCCCTTTAAGGCCTGGGTCACACCTATGCATTTTTTTAAATAACAAAACATGTCATACTCATCTACACTGGGCAGCTCGTTTGGCACACAGTGGCCCCAATCCTCACCTTCTGGGGTCCCTCATCGGATGCCTCGGCTCCTCCCTGCATCAGCTAAGCCCCTCTGGGAAGCGCTCTCCCAAGGGGGTTAGCTTGTGGGCTCATTTCCAAGTCCTGTATGCGGCGTCCATAAGCCGCCGACTACAGGATGATTGACAGTGGCTGTGCTGCTATCAATCTAGCCAATGAAGAGCCGAGAAGATGGGGCCTGACATCAAGTGCGTTCTCAACGCGGGACTTTCAAGGGCTCAGGTAAGTAAACAGAGGGGCTGGTGGGCCTGCAATCGGCAAATGTTTTTTCGCCTTAATGCATAGGATGCATTAAGGTTAAAAAAAAATATATATATATATATATGAACCTTTACAACCCCTTTAATAAACAGACACTCACATGTCCCAGGATCCAGCGCTGTCCTCACCTGAACCATTTTTTACCTCCAGTCTTCGGTCCATGGTGGCGGCATCTCAACTGACAGATTTGTGCGTCACAGTCGAGTGCGCGCTTCACATTGTGAATAGTCCTGCAGTCTTCAGGAATCTGATGTGTCCCAGAAGACTGCAGGGAGGGAGAAGAACTTCCACTCAGATCGCCTAAGGCTCAATTTGCACCTGGGCGATTCAGCATCGTGGCAAAACACACAGCGCATTTGCAATGCTATTATTTCTTAATAGCACCCTAAATGCGGTGTGATTTTGCAGCAATTGGCGCAACGTTTGGGGTGCCATTGAGAAATAATGGCATCGCAAACGCTTCCCGCATTTTGCCACGATTCAGAAAAACCAGGTGTGAATGGAGTTTAAAGTAGGAGCGGGTACCTGTCCAACCCCCCCCCCCCCCCCCAAAAAAGTACCAAAATGTTAAAGAGGAGCGGGGGAGGAGGCCTTAAAAAGCAGAACCTCCCCTCGACCACCCAAGCCTTGCCAGACCACAAACCCAGAAGGAAGATCAAGTGAAGATGGAAGCCTCTGCAGCAGTGACACGAGGGCTCAGTTTCAAGTTAAGTCTCTTATAATGTGCTAGTATATGCGGTGCATGCTAGCACATTATGATATTGCCTTGCAGGGGAAACTACCCCTGAAATGCAACTGCAGTTTACTACCGCTTTAAATAGTGAATGAGTATACAGTGTATGCATTTTGGAGAATAAAGCCGGCCATAAATAGATCAAAATTTGTATGGTTCAGCAGGGATAGATTAGCAGATCGACTACCAACCTCCCTGCTGTCATTTCTGTCCCGCAGTAACTCCTCCTCTGACCTGCTGTTGACTCACCGACAGTCCCATTCACTATAATGGCTGGTGATGGGGCAGTGACACAACAAGGGGAGGGACATGGCGGCAGCAGGTGAGTGGATGCCGCTAACAGGCACTGCCATGATGGATCTGAAATGACAGGTGCTCTTTAAATGTAAGGACTTATTCTTGCTGGTAGTTAGAATCTTTAATATTGGCAAACATAATGAAGGTTTCCTATTAAGGATAATAAGCTGTCAGGTCAGAAAACTGCGATATCAGAACCAATTCACTCATACAGTTTGTAGTGTACATCGAATTTCAAAACAATGGGATAAAGGAATATTCCTGAATGTTGTTTTATCTCATGGTTACTGTACCATTGTGTGAATGCATCAATGCAGTGCATATTATCTCCGCTTACAGAGCTTGGATTCATTGAATGAGTTTATTAAAAAAGGAAATATTGCAAAATATACAGCCTCATGCTACATAACTAAGCTCCATGTCATGCTGAATAAAACCACAACTATTAATGTATCTTAAAATAGAAAACTATCTTTTAGATAGATTTTTTACTCCAAAAGCATTTTATTAAAACAAATTTGATTAAAAAATAAAATATAATAAAATATAATATCATATAATATAATATATATATATATATATATTTATTTATTTATTTATTTATTTAGATCCACCCTAATTGTAAGGAATCCTTATTACTCCTGTGATTAACAACTCCTTTCAATCCCATTAGAGATGTCTCTCAACCCTCTTAGGGTGGTGCCCGGGGAGTCCTCCCCCTCATCTTTCTCCTCCTTTTCTTCCCAATTTCTTCTCTCTTTTTCTGGTAGTCATTTGTTCATAGGTGCCGATGCTGCCCACATAAGTGGTGACCAATGTGCATCACTATTGCACCTTTTTTTAAACCACACTGTTGCACTACTCCAAAATTGATGGGCTACAACTGTTTCAGTCCCCAGTCTCTTCTCCCCTACTCTCCAACAGCTGGATGCCATCTGATGTCATCAGGACCAGTGCAGAGCCCAGGGCACTGAACCGGACTTAAGTAGAACATTGAAAATAAAGGTTTAGGAAGCCGTATTAAGTGTACAAAGTAAACTCGTGATTCAGGAGTTACAGATATGTGCCAATGGAGGAAGTTTGATACTAAAGCTCTGATATATGATGGATGGATATGATGAAATAGGATGGGTGGATGAATGGCAAAAGGATGGAATAGGGTGAGATAGGCTGGGATGAAATGGATTAAATAGGAGGATAGGATGGGATAGAATAGATTGAAAAGGATGAATGGGATAGGTTAGGATGAAAAGGAAATAGAATGGGATGGGGTAGGATGGCATGGATGAAATAGGATGGAATGGGAAGGGGTAGGATGGCATAGATAAGCTAGATCAGGATAGGATGGAATGGATGAACGGAATTAAATAGATTGATGGAATAGAATGGAATGGGATAGATTGATGGAATAGAATGGAATGGGATAGATTGATGGATCAAATAGGATGGGATAGGATGAGATAGTGTGGAACGCATCAATGGGATAAAATGAATTGAAGGGATAGGCTGGGACAGGATGGATGGATGATGTCACACAGATGTTGATAGTGAATGAATGATGACACCCCTATTCCTGATCTCCATACGTTTTACACACACACTTCCCTGCTCCGGCCTCATTTTGCTTCCACAAACACACGGATCCGTCAGGATCCGATACTCCAAGTCATTGCTTTACCGTAACAGCAGCACTTACTTGGTAATATTGGAATCTGCACAGCTAGTGGAGATGAACCCCGGAGATTAATTATTTCACAATGGATTCATATTCTGTATGGAACAAGCTGCCCCAACCGTCCTCCATATAGGACAGCGCCATCTCAGCAGACTAATGCTGGATTCACCCGGGGTGGGGGGGGGGGGGAAGAGGTTTTTCAAGATCACCTGGATAATAAAGAGGGTATTAAGCCCAGGTTCACACTAGTGGGATCTCTGGCATTGCATGCGATTCAGACCCACACCTCAGGTGCAGATCACATGCGATGTCTGAGCAATGCGAGTTCAGTCTTACAGTTATATGGCTGAACTCGCATTGGATTCACACAGAAAAAAGATGCAGGGACTTGTTTTCCCCCCCGCACTAGAACATGGGGGTTCTAACCTATGTGATCCGATTCCTGTGTGAGTTCACAGTTCGCACTGCGATCTGGGGGTGTCATTCAGGGCCGGTTCAGACTGCAGCAATGCGGGAACCCTGCAAATCCACTGCAGCTTCCCGCATCGCATGTCTCCCGGAGGCAGTTCACACTGCCCTATGCGAACTGCCGAGAGTGTCAAGTGAAAGTTAATGACACCCCCAAATCAGTTTATATATCGCAGTGTGAACTGCAAATTTGGACAGAAATCAGATGGCATGGATAGACAGATAATTATATATAAAAATTGTATTATTTATTTTAAATCATTAATTTATATCCACCCTGGAAAATTGTCTTTTTGTTTTGTTTTTTGTACACAAAATGTACAAACCCTGCATGTTCTGCTAGTTACTGTTAATGGGATTCCAAATGCACATGTGAGGTTGGGAGGGGGGCGGTAAAACTCCATGGTTGAGCACTGAACTGCTACCCTCTTCAGCTGGGGAAGCAAGCAACAGGGAGCGTATATTATTGTTAATTTAAAATCTTGCAAATACAGTTACATACTTTATATAAAAAAAAAAAACCCAGAGCAAAAGAATATATAAACAAAAACAAATAAGCTTACATCAGTGGCTGGTCGCTGTCAGAGGGCATAGTGCCCATCAGCCATGACAGTTAAAGTGAAAAGGACCACTCTGCGAACACCCGGCAATCATATGAAATGCACGTGTGGTTGGGATGCACTAGTGTAGCACGCAAGAAGTTAAAGCAGGTAGTGAGGAGACAACCTGTCAAATGCTCTCTGAAGAGTGATCCGGACATGGATCACTGTTCAGAAACAAAAGCACACATTAACGAGCCCTAAAAGTGTGGAGGGAGTGAGATTCATTTCCACACTGAATGTAGACTTCACAATGGCGAGGAGCTCCATACGGCGTGAAGAGCCGATTGTCTACATTTGTGTCCCAGCGCTGAGAGGTGTGCAGTCTGTCTATATAAGTGAATGGAGATGTGGTGGCAACATGGACGGGCATGGGGCATGAAATGAAGACAGTGGTACTCCTTAAGCCCCCATACACATGATCAAAAAAAAAAAAAAAAAAATATTGCTTTTGAAGAGATCGTATGATAATCTGAGTGGACACAGCGTTCCAGAGCCAATCATGGCAGTTCATCTGATACATACGATGGGACATGCATGGAAATTTTCTTTGTAGGATGCCAGAGATTGTAGGATTTCTGTTTAATCAGTACAGTTTGACTTTTACATTTGAAAATACACAACACATGACATCACTTCCAAAATTTTATTCTGTCATATGAGAATTTTCGTAACTTTAGTAAACTCTTCATTTTTGATGCTAGCGCGTGAAAAAAAAAAAAGGGGGGAAGACGGCGATCCTTCATCCGATAATCTCACCATGTGTAGCAGGCATTACTTCCAAGCTCAGCACAGGGGTGCTAAAAAAAACTGCAGCCGTGTCTCCATTAGGGATGAGCTCAGGCGTGTTCGCATGGACCACGTGCAGAGCCCGCCAGGAAGACGGCGCAGCGCTGCGCTAATCACGGGAAGCGAAACATTGCCCGATCTCTGCAGCCGCACTACGGGGCAATGTCCCACTGCCTGTGATTAGCGCAACGCTGCGCCAACTTCCTGGCGGGCTCTGCACGTGGTCCATGTGAACACGCCTGAGCTCATCCCTAGTCTCCATACATGCAGCTCAGCACTTCACCAAACAGATAAACGTCCCATCACACCGTGCGGGGCTCGGCACCCATGTGACCGCACGTCTTCCCGCTCCACATGAAAACAAGCAGCAAACACACGTGTATCACCCACCACAATGCCACATGATGCAGATTGGTGTGAAGCGATTTCAAAAATCACATCTGCACCTTTATTGCACGTTTCACACAAACATGGCTGCCCGTTGATATTAATAGGCTGTCCGAAAACACGAGACGTGGGACCCCACACACACTCAGATACACCTCAGGGGGGCAAGTCCTCAATAAAGGGAATGTGAGCTTCTTTGCTGCGCACAGGACCCCCTACTGAACTGTACGATCGTCCCTTCCCACAAAGGGGAACACAGCGCTACTCTCATGTGACTGGGGCCCCCCGTATTCCACATTAGGGGCCCCACACTTGGTGACCGCAAAGTGTACAAATCTGATCAGAGATGAGGGGCCATGAATGGAGCTCTTACTACAGAGAGATCACAGAGCCCCCCAATATTACTACACATTATACAGGACAGACCCCCTCATTAACTTAAGGGATGACCCGAGTACATCACTACACAGGGGTGACCCCATTATTAATACACAAGGGTGACCCGGGGTCCCCCCCTGTATAATAATGTGTACCAATGGCGGCTTACCCCTGTATTATAATGTTTAGTCACTGATGACCACCTCCCCCTCCCCATCACTACACAGGGGTGACCCTATATTTTATACATATGGTAACCTACCATCACTACACAGGGGTGACCCCCATAACACAGCAGTGACCCTACATTAACATACAGGGGTAACCCCCATATCACTACTCAGTTGACCCCCATTATTACACAGGGGTGACCCCTTACACATTACTGCACAGAGTTGTCCCCATTAAAACACAGGAGGAACCCCATTATTACCACACAAGGTGACCCCCAGCAGAGAAAGTTGCATGTAGGTGATAGCGGGAGGACTGAACCATGTACAGGTGAGGGGGTGTCCCCGGCACACACTTACCCCATGGTGATGGCGGTGGGTAGTCAGGCAGCTGCGGGTGACAACCAGCGGGAGGACTCGGTGTCTCTCCGGCTCTCAGCGGATCACACATGCGGCTCTCATCAGTCGATCCTCACGGGGCTCCAGCCGGCAGAGGGCTGAGTGTGATCCCGGGAAGGAGAGGCGGAGTCCCGGGGATCTAGTGTGCTCCGTCCCCCGCCATCCCCCTCCTCCTCCTCCGGTGATCAGGGTTAGTGGATCGCTGCCCGTGTTCTCCGCTCTGATCGCACTGTGGATGAAGTGAGAACACCGGCGGAGAGCAGCCCCGGCATCCCTTTAGATGGGACTCCTCCGGGGGCCCGCTAGGTGGCGCTGGAGAGGTGGAGACAGACCGAGCTGATAACTGATCGATCACTGCCAGCCTGAAAGGGGAACTCCACCCCGACTATCCCCGGTGACCGATCATTAGAGAAACAGCCAATAGAAGAGGGACACGTCATTCTCCACATGAAATGTTCCCTTTTTTAAACATTTGTTTCTGGTCCCGTTTTAATTTTCCTCTTATCTATCCTGGATGATGGATTCAGCCCTCAAATATTCCACTCACAGCCTCTCATTTTACCCGTGGATTTTGAGGGCCGGGGGAGGGGGGCACCGCCAATCACAGAGGATAAGAGAGGAGAGGAGAGAAAATGAGAAGAAAAGAGAGGGGAAGAGAGGAGAGGGGAGGAGAAGAAGAGAGGATAAGAGAGAGGAAGAGAGGAGAAGAAGAAAAGAGAGCAGAAGAGAGGGGAAGTGAGGAGAAGAGAAGAAAAGAGAGGAGAAGAGAGGAAAGGAGAAGAAAATAGAGAGGAGAAGAGAGGGGAAGGGAAGAGAGGGGGGGAGAGACGAGAGGGGAAAAGAAGAGAGGGCAAGAAAAGAGAGGGAAGGGAAGAGAGAAGAAGAGAGGGGAAGGGAAGAGAGGAGAGGAGAGAAGAGAGGGGAAGGGAAGAGAGGAGAGAAGAGAGGGGAAGGGAAGAGAGAAGAGAAGAGAAGAGAGGGGAATGGAAGAGCGAAGAAGAGAGGGGAGGAGAAGAAAGGGGAATAGAGGAGAAAGGGGAGGGGAAGAGAATAGAGGAGAAGAGGGGAGAAGAGAGGAGAGAAGAGAGGGGAGGGGGAAGAGAGGAGAAGAAAAGAGAGGAGAAGAGAAGAGAGGGGAGGGGGAAGAGAGGAGAGGAGAAGAAAAGAGAGAGGAAGGGAGAGGAGAAGAGAGGGGAAGGGATGAGAGGGGGAAGGAAAGAGAGGAGAAGAGCAGAGAGGGGAAGGGAAGAGAGAGGAAAGGAGAAGAGAGGAAAAGAGAAGAGAGGGGAAGGGAAGAGATGAGAAGAAAAGAGAGAGGAAGGGAGGAGAGAAGAAAAGAGAGAGAGGACGGGAGGAGAGGGGAAAAGAGGAGAAGAGAGGAAGGGAAGAGAGGAGAGGAAGAGAGGAGAAGGAAAGAGAGAAGAGAGGAGAGGAGAAGAAAAGAGAGAGGAAGAGAGGAGAGGAGAAGAAACGAGAAAGGAATGGAGGAGAAGAGAGGGGAAGAGAAGAGAGGGGAAGGGATGAGAAGAGAGGGAAAGAGAAGAGAGGATAAAAGAGAGGGGGAGAGAAGAGAGGGGAGGTGAAGGGAAGAGAGGAAAAGAGAAGAGAGGAGAGGGGAAGAGAGGAAAAGAGAAGATAGGGGAAGGGAAGGGATGAGAGAAGAGAGGAGAAGAGAGGGGAAGAGAGGAGGGGAGAGTAGAAGAGAAGAAAGGAGAAGAGAGGGGAAGGGAGGAGAGGAGAGGAGAAGAAAGGGAAGGGGAAGAAAGGGGAGGGGAAGAGAGAGGAGGGGAAGAGAGGGGAGGGGAAGAGAATAGAGGAGAAGACAGGAGATGAGAAGAAAAGAGAGGGGATGAGGAAGAGAGGAGAAGAAAGGGGAGGGGAAGAGAGGAGAAGGGAGGGGAAGATAATAGAGGAGAGGAGATGAGAAGAAAACGGAGGGGAAGAGAGGAAAATAGAAGATAGGGGAAGAGAGGAGAGGGGAAGGAATGAGAGGAGAAGAGAGGGGGAAGAGAGGAGAGGGGGAAAAGAGAAGAGAGGGGAAGGGAAGAGAGGAAAAGAGAGGGGAGGGAGAGGGAAAGGGATGAGAGGAGAGGAGAAGAGAGGGGCAGAGAAGAAAAGAGAGGGGAAAAGGGGAGAAGAGAGGAGAGGGGAAAAGAAGAGAGGAGAGGGAAAGAGAAGAGAGGAGAGAGAAAGTGGAGAGGGGAAGAGAGGAGAGCAGAAGAGAAGAGAGGGGAAGAGAAGAGAGGGTAAGAGAAGTGAGGAGAGGATAAGGGAGGGGAAGAGAAGAGTAGAGGGGAAGAGAAGAGCCACCTCTGGATGATTAGAGAAGGGAACATCGCACTTTTAGTTTGAATAGTTGTGTGTTTCCCAGCCGCGCGCCGTCACATAAGCCCCTCCCCTTTGCCGAGACTTTGATAGACAGGTCACCTGTCCAATCCTGGGATGGCTGACATGTATAACCGTTCCTGGGTCAAGGGGAGGGGCTTATGTGACGGCGCGCGGCGGGGGGAACACACAGCTATTTAAACTAAAGCTGAGGTGGCTCCTCTCCTCTCCTCCACTCCACAGATAGGCTGCAGATTGGACACGGGCCGCGAAGGGGCTGCACACTGCACATGGTGGGCATGGGCTGCACATTCTGCACGCGGGCTGCACATATTGGGCACATGGGCTGCACACCCCACATGGTGGGTTTTGGGCTGCACATTCTGCACGCTGCACACGGTGGGCATGGGCTGCACATTCTGCGCGCTGCACACGGTGGGCACGGGCAGGCATGTACTGGCCATCGGGACTACCGGGAGTTTCCCGGTGGGCCGATGGCTGAGTGGGCCGGTTTCAGTGACAGCCTGCCAAATTAATGGCTGCGCTGCTCGCACAGCCATTAATTTGAGCACCGCTGTACTTCCGAGCGCAGCGCGGCTCTTTCCGCCCCCACTCGGCGCTCTCAGAACACTGGCACTGCACAGATCTTCGGCCACCTCCGGCCCACAGTCGTCCTTTTCCGTCACTGCTCGGCTTCCCCCGCCCACCTCCTCTCCGACAGCTCTTCAGCTTTAGCTAAGAAAACTCGGCTATCGCCGTGTGATGTCCTGAGAGCAGCCGACAGGCAGAGAAGTCCCCGAGAGACGAGGGAGGCTGGAGGATGGTGGTGCTGCTGGAACCCGTCCAGGTAACCGGCCGGCCCAGCACAGCCATTGAATACTATATATAGCACATGGCTGTATATATATATATATATATACACACACACTGCATATAGCTATATATATATTGTGAGGGGTTAGCTCGGTAGCGGGTGTGTGTGACCCCCTGGATGGGTTCACAACACAAAATCAGGCACAGCAGACAGCGTTGTAGGTGCAAAAAAACAAAAGATGCGGTTTATTTATGCTACATGCAGTGAAACATATAACAGCCAAACAAAAATAAAACATGAAAATAAATCCTGGTCAGCTTGACCTCTAATTACACACATGGATTCCCTCTCTAACAACTGAGTGCAGCCTTGTGCTGCACCAGTCCCTGTCTCTGTTGTAGAGGTTTGCCACACAGGCGTTAACTCACCGCACAGAACAAGTGTCACACTCCCCAGTCTATACAACACAAAACTGGTTCCAGGATGGAGCATCTCCCTAAGCATGCTGGGGTTTTTTGTAGAGGTCTTAATGAGCCCACTTACTTCAGCTGGGCTCATTAACTCTTCCCCTCTAATTGTAAAGGTCTGCATAAAGCCTGAATCTAGGGCACACATATTTCCCATCCTGAATACAACCAGGTGACTTTACCTGCGTGCTGCCACATACCCCCCCCCCTCTTGTTTCAACCTTGGGGTTGTAACACAAGCAGTCAGACACGCATGTATCCGAGACAAAGCATCCACATTCCCCATTTTAACCACAGGCCGATGCTTAACTGTAAAGTTAAACTCTTGTAGGGCCAGGAACCACCTATTTACCCTTCTATTGGTCTCCTTGTTTTGAGCCATCCACTTTAAAGGAGCGTGATCAGTCACCAGGTCAAAGTGCCTACCTAGCAGATAGTACCGAAGGGAATCTAGAGCCCACTTCACTGCTAAACATTCCTTCTCAATCGTGGCGTAATTTACCTCATGGGACTTCAACTTCCTGCTGAGGTAAATGACTGGGTGCTCTTCCCCGTTCCAGACCTGGGATAACACTGCTCCTAACCCAACGTCTGATGCATCAGTTTGTACAACAAAGTCCTTAGAGAAGTCTGGTGAGTACAACACTGGCTGGCTACATAAGGCTGTTTTTAAGGACTGAAATGCTTCTTCAGCCTCTGGGGACCATTTAACCATGACAGACTCTTTCCCTTTTGTCAGGTTGGTGAGGGGCACAGCCTGAGAAGCAAAATGGGGAATGAATCGTCGATAATAGCCAGCGATTCCCAGAAAGGCTCGTACCTGTTTCTTTCTGTTGGGACGTGGCCAACTCTGTATGGCCTCGACTTTATTGACTTGGGGTTTTATCACCCCCCTCCCAATAGTGTACCCAAGATATTTGGCCTCCTCCTGTCCAATGGTACACTTCTTTGGATTGGCCGTAAACCCAGCTTCCCGGATAGAGTCTAGGACTGCTTGTACTTTTGGCAAATGTGAGACCCAGTCTGTGCTATGGATAATCACATCATCCAGGTAAGCTGCAGCATATTTCTGATGGGGCCTCAGAATCTTATCCATTTTCCGCTGGAATGTTGCCGGTGCATTCTGTAACCCAAACGGCATTCTCTTATATTGGAATGCCCCATCTGGGGTTACAAACGCAGTTTTCTCCTTGACCGACTTGGCCAGGGGAATTTGCCAATACCCTTTGGTGAGATCAAGAGTTGTCATATATATCGGGCTGTTCCCAGCCGGTCAATCAACTCATCTATACGCGGCATGGGGTAGGTGTCAAATTTTGTAACTTTATTTAATTGTCGAAAATCGTTACAAAACCGCCAGCTCCCATCAGGTTTGGGCACTAGTACGATAGGACTGGACCAGTCACTCTGGGACTCCTCTATCACACCCAATTCCAACATCCTTTGAACCTCCCCATGTATTACCTCCCGTCGGGTCTCTGGTATTCTATAAGGTTTTAGTTTTACCCTTTCTCCTGGCGGGGTGATAATGTCATGCTCTACGCCAGATGTTTGTCCTGGAAGCTCAGAGAAAATCTCTTTGTTACGAAGTACAAAGTCTTTAACCTCCTGTTGTTGGGGTTTCGATAAGGTGTCTGCTATTCCAACCTTAGGAACTAAGCAATCGGGCTGTACTTGTGACAAAGTCTCTGTGACTAGGGATTCCCTATCCCTCCAGGCTTTCAGCAGATTGACGTGATAGATCTGCTCCGGCTTTCGCCTTCCTGGCTGTCTAACCCTGTAGTTCACCTCACTAATTTTTTCAATTACTTCATATGGACCTTGCCATTTGGCCAGAAATTTGCTTTCAACTGTAGGGACTAGCAACAAGACCCTATCCCCCGGGGAAAAAGTACGGGTCTTGGCCCCACGGTTGTACACTCTCTGCTGTGCTAACTGCGCTTGGGTTAAATGTTCCTTTACAATTGGCATTACCTGTGCAATTCTATCTTGCATCAGGGTGACATGCTCAATCACACTCCTGTGAGGAGAACTCTCATTTTCCCAAGTTTCCTTGGCGATATCCAGCAGCCCTCTTGGGTGTCTCCCATAGAGCAACTCGAAGGGTGAGAAACCCGTAGAGGATTGGGGTACCTCCCTAATGGAAAACATTAGATAGGGTATTAGACAGTCCCAATTCTTTCCATCTCTATCCACCACCTTCTTTAACATTTGTTTAAGGGTTTTGTTGAATCTTTCAACCAACCCATCTGTTTGGGGGTGATACACAGATGTACGCAATTGCGTCACTTTGTACAACTTGCATAATTCTTTCATAACCCGGGACATAAAGGGTGTACCTTGGTCCGTAAGCAGTTCCTTACAAATACCCATGCGGCTAAAAACAAGAGATAGCTCTTTGGCTATGGTTTTGGCCGAGGTATTTCAGAGAGGAATTGCTTCCGGATAACGGGTGGCATAGTCCAATATAACCAAAATGTACTGATGCCCCCTGGCGGACTTCATTATCGGACCTACCAAATCCATTGCGATCCTTTCAAAGGGGACCTCAATGATAGGAAGAGGTACCAGCGGGTTACTGAAATGTGGCATAGGTGCCGACTTCTGACACACAGGGCAGGAGGAACAATAATTTTCTATTTCCTTCATGACCCCAGGCCAATAGAATCTCTGCAATACCCTCTCTCTGGTTTTCTCTGTCCCCAGATGACCTCCCAGAATGTGCCCATGAGCCAATTCTAACACCAACTTCCTGTAAGGTTTGGGCACTACAAGTTGCTCAATGGTTTCTTCTGCCCTTTGAGCCACTCGATACAGCAGGTCCTTTTCCATAGTGAAGTACGGGTAAGTGCAAGTCTTATCTGGGTTCACTAACTCGCCATCTATTTTCACCACATTTTCCCGTGCCTTTATTAGGGTGGGGTCTTTTAACTGTTCTGTGGCAAAATTTTCCCTGTGAACCTCAAGATCCGAAAACTCCACAGACGGCATGTTTTCATCTGAGGATGTTGGCTCCTCCCCAGTTTCTCGAGTTTCCCCCGCCAATACCGACAAGGGAAATTCAGGAGAGTCCTCACCACTCCCAGAGGAATTCTGGTCATCTTCCTGGTTTATAGGGGCACCAATGGGGGCCTCAGGACAATCCCAGAGTTCCCAGAATTTTGGAAAATCCCTTCCCACAATAGCATCATGTGGTAAGTGAGACACTAACCCCACCTGATGAGAGAGGTTACCTTTGGGGGTCTCAAAAAACACTGAAGTTACAGGATACTCTCGGGTGTCCCCATGCACACAAATAACAGCCACCCTGTTCTTCCCAGAGACCTCTGTAGTAACTAATTCAGCTTTTATCAATGTTACCAGGCTACCTGAATCCAGCAACACAACAACATTTCTACCATTAATACACATTTTACATAAATGTTTCTCAGGTCCCTGAATGGCAGTGCATGCAACTGACGTCTCTCCCTTATAAAGTCACATTGCATAGGCTCATCCACAACGGGGCAATTGGCTGCAATATGTCCCTCTTGCCGGCAGCGGTAGCAAATAATCTTTTTCGCTGTCTCTTGCAGCATGGGCTTCCTGGGCTGCTCCCGCCAGACCTTAGGTAGAACTCCCACCCTCTATATATATATATATATATATATATATACTATATATAGCATATAGCTGTATATAGAATATGGCTGTATATATATAGCAAAGGATGTGGCGCTAAATAAAATAACATAAAAAATCAATTTGGTGAAAATAATGATTAAAATAATATGCAAAATCCAACATACGGTAGCTAAAAGTTCACCAAAACTGTCAATTAATATTAAAATGTGCATAAAAATATTTTCTGCAAAAAATTCATACATAAACCATGCTTATATCTAAAACCCCCTTCTTCTTTTTTTTTGCATTCTTTTTGCGCTTTAATAACAAGCACATAGTTTGGTTATAATGGTTTTCTAATGAATGGTTTATATATGAATTTTTTGCTGAAAATTTTTTATGCACATTTCAATATTAATTGACACTTTTGATGTACTTTTAGCTATGTTGGATTTTGCATATTATTTCAATCATTATTTGCACCAAATGGATTTTTGATGTTATTCTGGTTAGCGTCACATCCTTTGCTATATATTCAATTTATCTGTGGGTTTGTGTTAACCTGTTTGATGTTGGCAGCATTAGTTTTTTATTTTAAAATATATAATGCAGAACCAGGCTTTGGGCAGGTGACAGGGGGACGCCAGGGGGTAGAGGGGGGCTGGAAAATAAAAGATCACCAGGGGACCCATGGAATGAAGAGGCTTTTGTGGGAAGAAGGGGTCCTAAGGAATGAAGACTTGAGATGTAGAGACCCTATCAGAAGCACCCTATGGAATGAAGGGGGCCCCCAATGGGAAGAAGGACCCTATGGAATGTAGGGGGTGTATGGTATGTAGGGGGCCTAGAAGAAGGGCCCTATAGAATGAAGGGGGCCCAATGGGAAAAATTGGTGTTATGGTTTCTGCATCAGTCTTGATGACATCAGAAGACCTTGAAACATGGGGGGAGAAGACTCTGAGGACCAGTCTAACAGGATGGAGGATCAAGTAAGCAAATCTTCCTTTTTCATGCTGCCTGGACCTAAACAAGCCCTTACAGTGTGGGCACGATTTTATTGTCACGTGACAAACTTACCTTTGAAGCAAAGCCCTCCAGTAGTGCGCTGTCACTGCTGCCGGGCGTTCCCCCTTCACCTGGGTTTGCATACTCCTGCTATGTGGCTAGCCGGGCCGTGATGACGTCACTCTCGTGCAAGTGCACAGCATACTGTTTTTGTGCGTGTTTTCAAAATTGGAGTGGGCCGGTCTGGATGAAGTCTAGGGCCAAATTTTTGTCCCAGTCCAGCCCTGGGCACGGGCTGCACATTCTGCACACGGGCAGCACATATTGGGCACATGGGCTGCACGCTGCACATGGTGGGCACGGCTGCACATTCTGCACACTGCACGTGGTGGCCACGGGCTGCACATATTGGGCACGGGTTCCACATTCTGCACGCTGCACATGGTGGGCACGGGCTGCACATTTTGCACATGGGCTGCACATATTGGGCACGGGCTGCACATTCTTCACATGGTGGGCACGGGCTGCACATGGTAGGCACGGGCTGCACATTCTGCACACGGGCTGCACATATTGGGCACATTCTGCGCGCTGCACATGGTGGGCACGGGCTGCACATACTGGGCACATGGGCTGCACATGGTGGGCACATTCTGCACATGGTGGGTACGGGTTGCGCACGCTGCACATGGTGGGCATGGGCTGTACATTGTGGGCACGGGCTTCACATTCTGCACATATTGGGCACGGGCTGCACCTTCTGCACATGGTGGGCACGGGCTGCACATTCTGTACACTGCACATTCTGCACGCTGCACATGGTGGGCACGGGCTGCACATATTGGGCACATGACTGCACATGGTAGGCACGGGCTGCACATTCTGCACACTGCACATGGTGGGCACGGGCTGCACATATTGGGCACATGGTAGGCACATTCTGCACACGGCGCATGGGCTGCACATTCTGCACGCTGCACATGTTGGGCACGGCCTGCACATGGGCTGCACACTGCACATGGGCTGCACATATTGGGCATGGGCTGCACATTCTGCACGCTGCACATATTGGGCATATGGGCTGCACGTTGCACATATTGGGCACATGGGCTGCACACGGCATGGCACATTGCACACAGCATGGCACACAGGCTGCACATATTGGGCACGGGCTGCACATGGTGGGCACAGGTTGCACATATTGCACACAGGCTGCACATTCTGCACACGGCACATGGGCTGCACATTCTGCACACGTTGGGCACGGGCTGCACATTCTGCACATAGGCTGCACATAATGGGCCGCACTCTGCACATATTGGGCACATGGGCTGCACATATTGGGCACATGGGCTGCACGCTGCAAATGGTGGGCATGGGCTGCACATTCCGCACGCTGCACATGGTGGGCACGGGCTGCACATTCTGCACGCTGCACATGGTGGGCACATGGGCTGCACATATTGGGCACATGGGCTGCACATATTGGGCACATGGGCTGCACATTCTGCGGGCTGCGCATATTGGGCACATGGGCTGCACGCTGCACATATTGGGCACGGACTGCACATGGTGGGCACAGGCTTTACATTGCGCACGGGCCGCACATATTGGGCACGGGCTGCACACTGCACATGGGCTACACATATTGGGCATGGGCTGCACATTCCGCACACTGCGCATGGGCTGCACATTCTGCACGCTGCACATGTTGGGCACGGCCTGCACATGGGCTGCACACTGCACATGGGCTGCACATATTGGGCACGGGCTGCACATTCTGCACGCTGCACATATTGGGCATATGGGCTGCACGTTGCACATATTGGGCACATGGGCTGCACACGGCATGGCACATTGCACACAGCATGGCACACAGGCTGCACATATTGGGCACGGGCTGCACATGGTGGGCACAGGTTGCACATATTGCACACAGGCTGCACATTCTGCACACGGCACATGGGCTGCACATTCTGCACACGTTGGGCACGGGCTGCACATTCTGCACATAGGCTGCACATAATGGGCCGCACTCTGCACATATTGGGCACATGGGCTGCACATATTGGGCACATGGGCTGCACGCTGCAAATGGTGGGCATGGGCTGCACATTCCGCACGCTGCACATGGTGGGCACGGGCTGCACATTCTGCACGCTGCACATGGTGGGCACATGGGCTGCACATATTGGGCACATGGGCTGCACATATTGGGCACATGGGCTGCACATTCTGCGGGCTGCGCATATTGGGCACATGGGCTGCACGCTGCACATATTGGGCACGGACTGCACATGGTGGGCACAGGCTTTACATTGCGCACGGGCCGCACATATTGGGCACGGGCTGCACACTGCACATGGGCTACACATATTGGGCATGGGCTGCACATTCCGCACACTGCACATGGACTGCACATGTTGGGCACGGACTGCACATGTTGGGCACGGGCTGCACATATTGGGCACGGGCTGCACACTGCACATAGGCTGCACATGGCATGGCACATTGCACACGGCATGGCACATGGGGTGCATATATTGGGCAAGGGCTGCACATTCTGCACACTGCACATGGGTGCACATTCTGGGCACGGGCTGCACACTGCACATTCTGGGCACGGGCTGCACATTCTGCGCACGGGCTGCACACTGCACATTCTGCGCATGGGCTGCACACTGCACATTCTGCGCACGGGCTGCACACTGCACATTCTGCGCACGGGCTGCACACTGCACATTCTGCGCACAGGCTGAACATTCTGCACACTGCACACGGGCTGCACATGGTGTGCACGGGCTGCACACTGCACATGGTGGGCTCGGGCTGCACACTGCGCACGGGCTGCACATGATGGGCACAAGCAAGCTACATTGATAAGCATGGATAAAGTTGTTAATATTTTTCTAACTTAATTGCATAAAACATTAAAGTGTAATTTCATGAGATAACTTGAGGGTGGGTTTAGGGGTGGGGCAATTGCTGGTGAGTAACCCTTGAGGCCTGGCTAGTAGCTGAGGACTTGAAATTTTGAGCCCTGAGATATCATACATGTGAACTCTCACTGTATTTTATATGTGATATTACTGTAACCTCAAGTACTTTGCACTGTGTAGGCATTTTCTTATTTAAATTGTACATGTATCACTTAAAAACATCACAGAGGAGATAACCATCTCCAAGTGTGTATATCAATCGATAAATGTTCTTTTTTTTTTTTTTATGTAATAATTGTAATTCCTTTTTAAAAATACAAGTATATGTCTTCCTTGGCACCAGTAAAGTCCATCATTCCCTTTTGGGTCCTTTTTTCCTTAGGCTACTTTCACGCTGGGGCTTGCGGGCGCTGGTGGTAAAGCGGCACTATATTTAGCGGCGCTTTACCGTCGTTTTAGCAGCGCTATTCAACTTCTAGCAGGCAGTTTTGACCCCCGCTAGCCGTCGAAAAAAAGGGTTAAAATTGCCCACAGAGAGCCGCTACAGTTGTTCAGGGAACTTTGCAGGTGCTATTTTTCACGCTAAAGCGCCCCAGTGTGAAAGGGGCCTTATTTAAACCTCTTGCTGATGTTTTTACAAGGTTAAATCATTATTTTTTGCTATACAATTACATATATTTTTTTTTTCTCCAGTCATCTTCCAGGACGGCACACCTGAGAGATGACTGGTCCACCTGACAGGAAACACAATCAACAACAAGTTTAAAAGTTCCAACCTCTCCCTCAGACCCTCAGTTCTTGATTGTGTTTCCCACAGGATGGCAGCGAAACCAAGTTTCTCCATTTTATTATGTTTTTCTGAGGGGTCTGGGACCCCTTTTTTTCTCAACAGAATTATTTTCCCCTGGGACTCAGGCAGACAGGGTTTGTGACAATCTCGCGCGACCTCCAAGGGCGCCTGGGGGGGGGGGGGGGGAGGTTTTTTTTAGGAAAACTTTGTTTCAGCCTCACGGGACAGGGAGTTGTCCTAGTAGTGCTGCTCCCTATTTATGCTTTGCCTTACCTAGAACGCCGGGTTCGTTAGTGGAGTGCGGTGAGCTGCATCTTTTCCCTAGCAGCGGTGCTGACGCGGATGGCGTGAGCTCCAGCACTACTGCGCATGTCCGGAAGTTCGCCGGAGCGCCGCGTCACTTCCGGGCATCGAGTTTCCGGATGGCGGTGGAGATCTCTCTGATGCAGTGATGTCTGGACGCAGGCGTGCGTTCCAGCATCACTGCGCAGGACCGGAAGTCCGGCGGGAGCGTCCCGACGTCATTTCCGGGCGACGGACCTCCAAAAAATAGCTCCAGTCAGAAGTCATTTAAACGGCAGAAGGTGCAGTGGAAAGCACCCAGGCAGCGTAGCTGGTGAAACTCTTCATGCAATTGCAGCATCTCCAAGGCACACAGGGGGAACGCTCAAGACAGCACCTGGTCCAGCGATCCTGCAGGGCAGCTAAATCGCTATGGAGGTGGAAGGTCCGTCTGAGCAAACAGCCATTCAGGTCACCACAGGGGGTGAGTGATCCAGCTGTGTTTTGTAGGGACAGGGTACTCTGAGGCAGACCCCCCTTGCCCCGTTAGGACATGGGTAGCTAATTGTCTATTTTTACTGTTTCCAGGGACTGAAGGCTCTGCCCAGGGGTCAGCCAGCAGGTCTAAAGGAAAAGCTACTTCCAAGTCCAGGCGTTGTGGTTATTGTAATTCTAAATTGGCGCAAGACCACAGCAAGCCCTTTTGCAATAGATGCATCTTTAAGCTCGCAGGCAAGGAGACCGCTCAGGTTGTGAAGGCGTGTCGGGCCTTGCAGTCAGAAATGCTAGCTACCCTCCAGTCTTTCCAAACTACACTAGAGAAGGGTCGGGTTGAAGGCCCATCTGGTAGAGAGATCCCTCGTTCACAGGAAAACTTTTCCACATCTTACACGGAAAGTTCCCAGGGCCAGGTCTCCTTGTTGTCTGAGGTGGAGGAAGGTCAGGTCCCAGATTTTAGTACTGGGGAGGAAGATTCGGACAAGGATAGCCAGGGGGAGGCTAAGTCTGGGGGACTTTTGTTCTCAGCGGAGGACATGGAAGGCCTATTAAAGGCCATTTACGCCTCAGAAGATATACAGGTCCCCTCTGCTCAGGTTTCAGCACAGGATAGGGTGTATAGAGGCCTAAGAAGGTTACAGGCCAGAACCTTTCCTGTCCACCAGTCTCTGAAGGATATAATCCTCAGAGAATGGAAGGAACCTGAACGTAAGCTCCTCAGACTGAAAGCTTGGAAGAGAAGGTGCCCCCTTAAGGATGAGGAGGAGGAAAAGTTTTTAAAAAAAAACCCATTTGGATGCAGCCCTAGCACAGGTATCGAAGAGGTCTGATTTGTCCTTCAAAGACTCTGGAAGCATTCAGGACCAGATGGATAAAAAGTCTGAGACCTTACTCAAGAGGGCCTGGGAGGCGAATGCAGCTGCGATGGCGCCTGCTCTAGACTCCGCCTGTGTAGCCAGAAATGCAGATGCCTGGCTTGGCAGATTGATGGATCACGTCTCACGTAGTAAGGAAACTAAAGGAATTGTGGACTCGCTGGAGGTAATCAGCAGAGCGGTAGCGTATGTGGCAAATGCAGCGGTGGAGACTGTCAGAACCACAGCTAAGTCAGCAGCACTTCTAAACTCTGCCAGGAGGGCCCTATGGGTAAAAACCTGGGACGGAGATTTCACTTCCAAGTCTTGCTTATGCGGGATTCCCTTTCAGGGTTCCCTGTTGTTTGGGTCAGGTCTAGATCAGGTCCTGTCCCGGTCTACTGAGAGGGGAAAGAGGTTCCCTGTGAAACCCAAGAGGGACAGGGGTAAGAGATTTTTTCGTGGCCCCCACTCAAAGACTCATCATAAGGGGAAAGGTGAACAGAGGAAGAAGTGGAATCTCGGAAAGGGGAAGGAAAAAAGGGCAATCCTTTTCTACGGTTCCAGAGCTTCTCAGAAGGAAGCCAAATGACGCCACTGTAAGGGTAGGCGCAAGGCTCCGCGGCTTCCTTCCCCAGTGGGAAAGGGTTACGCAGAGTCCATATATTTTAAGCCTCTTAAAGGAGGGGTAAAGACTGGAATTTCAGAGCTTTCCCCCCACAGAATTTTCTTATTACTTTTCTCCCCAGGGAACCAGCCAGGGCACAGGGGTTACTGGGAAATTTAAAAGAGCTGGCAGAGCAAGAGGTTATTGCTCCAGTACCAGCCAGTCAGTTGGCCCAGGGCTTTTACTCACACGTGTTTGTGGTTCCAAAGCCCTCGGGCAGATTTCGTTTAATAATAAACTTGAGAGGACTCAACCGTTACTTACTACACAAGAGGTTCAGAATGGAAAGTATTAATTCAGGAAAACATCTTCAGGCAGGAGTTTTTATGGTCGCTCTGGACCTGAAAGACGCATATCTACACATACCCATTGCTCCCGAACACCAGAAAAACCTACGCTTCGCAATTTGTATACAGCAGAAGGTACAACACTGGCAGTTCAGAGCACTTCCCTTTGGGCTGGCGGCCAGCCCAAGGGTATTCACTAAGGTAATGGCCGAAGTCGTAGCATACCTACACCTCCAGGGAATAGGTTTAATACCCTACCTGGACGACTTACTGATCTACAATGTGGATGAGGCAAGCCTTGATAGACAGAGACATCGTGTTAGAGACTGTCATAGGATGCGCACGGTTAAAGCATTCCGGCGCACAGCTGTGTGCAAGAGGAATAAACGAAAGCACACAAGCACACACACACAGGGTGTGACCCCTCGCTGACCTATAAAGGAAGTGAGGTCATCCAAACACACTGCTGGTTTGTCTTCAGCTTCCTGTGATTCCCACGTCTGCTTCTGTTATCTGTATTACCCGTTGTGACCCGGATTGCCTTATCGACCTCGCTGATCTTCTCCTGACCCGACCTCTGGCTTGATCTTGGACTCCTGCTTTCTAACGTGTTTGACCCTCAGCCTGCATCTGGACTTACCTGCTGTCTCCTGTGTTCGACCCCCGGCTTGTCTTGGATTATCCTTCTGTCTCAGCGTTCCTGGTACTTGTCTTCTGATCTGGACTGTGTTTGACCCCTGGCCTGTCTCCTGGATTCTGTCTTTGCCTTACGGACTTGCTACCATTGCTTTCGGACCTTCCCACGGGACATCACCTCTCAGCTCTGCTCAAGCTACCTGCTGATCTGCTAGCAAGTGACTGTCCTACTGGTAGCTTGTGCCTCTTGGTGCAACCACTCTCTGTGCCACTTTCAGGGGTGGTCTGCGCCGAGTCGCAACAGCGACCGCTCTCGGCATCTTGGCCTCGGTGAGTACATTTATATGATAGTACAAACCAGCCATGACAGAGGCCAACAGAGCGGGTTCGCCATTAGAAGTCCTGTGCCAACAAGTCTCTGCACTCACAGAAGCAGTACAGAGACTACAGGATGGCTATGCGCAGATCGACAGCAGGCTTCAGCGACTAGCCACAGCTCCGGCACCCACAAATCCTACGCAGGCCTCAGTCAGCGATGCCTCCACACCTCATGTCCAGCCTCCACCCGGTATGATGATGGCAGTACCCGAACCACGAGTACCCACGCCTGAGCGATTTTCAGGCGACCGAAAGAAATTCAGAGCCTTTAAAAATGCATGTTCCTTGTACTTGGCTTTGCAACCCAGGACCTTTTCTTCAGAGATTGTCAAGGTCGGGTTTATTATCTCTCTTCTGGCTGAGGAACCCCAGGCCTGGGCCCATAGCCTTATGGAACAGAGAAGCCCCTTGTTAAACTCCACGGACACCTTCTTTGAGGCTATGGGACAATTATATGATGACCCTCAGCGTACTGCCACGGCTGAGGCTACCCTGCATGCTCTCTCACAGGGGAGAAGACCGGTGGAGGATTACACCGTTGAGTTTCGCAAGTGGTCAGCTGACACCAGCTGGAACGAGGCGGCCCTGCGTTATCAATACCGGTTGGGGCTCTCCGAGAACCTAAAGGATGAGTTGGCCCGAGTAGAGACTTCTGCCTCCCTGGAGGAATTAATCCAGTTGGCTACAAAACTGGACAGACGGATGCGCGAGCGGCGCTCCGAACGCCTCCAGGCCCCTCGGCCTAGTTGGATGCTTCCTAAGGCCACTATCCCGTATCCGCCCATCCCGGTTCCTTCGGGTCCCTCAGCTTCGGAAGGGGAGCCCATGCAGCTAGGTTTGGTCCGTCCTCGTCTCACCCCAGAAGAGCGACAACGAAGACGCCAAGCCAATCTGTGCTTATACTGTGGGGGGCTTGGACATTTCATTCACAGCTGTCCCGTGAGACCCCGTAAGTTGCCCCCAAGGTGTGTAATGAACTACCAGAGTGTTGGTCCTGCTCAAACTTATGTGACTCTCTCTGTTTCCCTACAGCTGGCAGAAGAGAAGATCCCACTCCCAGCCGTGATTGATTCAGGGGCATGTAGTTGCTTTTTGGACATCTCCCTCGCACAGCAACTACGCATTCCAAGCCAGAATAAAGCAACACATCTTCTAGTCCATTTAGCAGATGGATCTCTGCCACTCTCAGGTCCAGTAACACAGGAGACACTACCTTTGCTCACTATTACAGACTCTGGCCATAGAGAACTTCTACGCTTCGACCTAATATCATCTCCCATGTTCCCTATCATCCTGGGACTTCCTTGGTTGCAGGCTCATGATCCCCAGATCAGTTGGAACACGAAGGAAGTGTCCTTTACATCCGCTTACTGTATGCAGCATTGTTTTGATTCTGTTCCAGCTCCTTGTATGACCGTGGCCCCCACCACTGATCACCTGCAGCACATTCCTCAGGTCTATTCCGAGTTTAAGGACGTCTTCGATAAAAAGAAGGCTGACCGTCTACCACCACACAGACCATATGACTGTCCCATTGAACTGTTACCTGGTTCTGAGATCCCTTTTGGACGAATTTTCCCCTTATCCGAGACTGAACTAAAGGCTCTCAAAGCCTACATTGATGAAAATCTTGAAAAGGGGTTCATTCGCCCATCTTCTTCGCCAGCAGGGGCAGGTATTTTCTTTGTGGGGAAAAAAGGATGGATCCCTTAGGCCATGTGTTGACTACAGGGAACTTAATAAAGTCACAATCAAAAATCGCTACCCACTTCCACTCATCCCTGAGTTATTCCAGCGCTTAGGATCTGCCAAAGTATTTTCCAAACTGGACTTGCGGGGGGCCTACAATCTCATTAGAATCCGTGCTGGGGATGAATGGAAGACAGCCTTCAGATCAAGATTTGGCCACTATGAATATCTTGTTATGCCCTTTGGCCTGTGCAATGCCCCGGCCACATTTCAGCATCTAGTAAATTACATCTTCAGAGACTATCTTGATAATTTTATAGTGGTATATTTAGATGATATCCTTATTTTCTCTGCTTCTCTTGAACTCCACAGGGTCCACGTGCGGAAAGTCCTCACCATCCTCCGACAACATCGGCTGTACCTTAAGGCGGAGAAATGTGAATTTGAGATAACTACAGTTCAGTTCTTAGGATTCATCATTTCTACTGAGGGCATCTCCATGGACCCCCAAAAGATCAAGGCAATCTTGGAATGGCCTGCTCCAAGGGATAAGAAAGCCGTGCAAAGGTTTATAGGCTTCGCTAACTTTTATCGCAGATTCATCGCCGGGTTCTCTTCAATAGTCGCCCCCATTACTCAGCTGACCCGCCAACATACCCGATTTCAGTGGTCTCAAGAAGCCCAAGTAGCCTTTACCAAACTAAAGACCTTGTTCACCTCAGCTCCTATTTTACGGCATCCCGATCCAGTATTACCATTCGTACTGGAAGTAGATGCCTCAGAGACAGCCACAGGAGCCATCCTCTCTCAACGACAAGGGCCTAAAGCTTTGTTACACCCGGTGGCTTTCGCATCTCGGAAGCTAACCCCACCGGAGAGGAATTATGACGTAGGCGACCGAGAACTATTGGCCATCAAGTTCGCCCTGGAGGAGTGGAGATACCTCTTGGAAGGAGCCACTCATCCCATCACAATATTCACAGATCACAAGAATCTTGAATATCTGCGGACTGCCAAACGCTTAAGACCCCGTCAAGCCCGTTGGGCGCTTTTCTTTTCAAGATTCCAGTTCCATATCTCGTACCGGCCCGGATCCAAGAACAACAAAGCGGATGCGCTCTCGCGCATGTTCCCTGAGTCTTCCCAGGTAACGGAGCCTAGTACGATCTTGTCTCCTCACAACTTCCTTCTACTCCCACAGCCTGACTTACTTACGGCCATCAAAACAGCTTCAGTCCATTGCAATGACCCAGTCCTATCTACCTTGGAAAAACGTGACAATCTGTTTTGGGCCCGAAACAAGGTCTTCGTTCCCCTTGAGATTAGGACTCAAGTTCTAAGGATTTGTCATGATCACAAATTGGCCGGCCACTTTGGGACACAGAAAACAGCGGAACTGATCTCTCGTTCTTTCTGGTGGCCATGTTGGAGACAGGACTGCCAGACTTACATTGCCTCTTGTGTACCGTGCCAGCGTAGCAAGGGTCCCAAGATCAAGCCCTGGGGTCTGTTAAGGCCTTTGCCCATTCCTGACCGACCTTGGGCAGACGTGTCAATGGATTTTATTGTGGAGCTACCGCCCTCGGAAGGTTTCACCACAATTCTGGTAGTAGTCGACCGTCTTTCAAAGATGGCCCATTTCCTACCTATGGTCGGTACTCCCTCTGCTCTGGAAACTGCCAATCTCTTTATTAAGGAGGTTGTCAGGCTCCATGGGGTTCCCAGCAGTATCACGTCTGATAGAGGTCCACAGTTTACCTCTAGATTTTGGAGAGAACTCTGCAAGATACTGGAAATCAAGATCTGTTTGTCATCGGCATATCATCCCCAAAGTAACGGGCAAACGGAACGGACAAACCAAACCCTTGAGCAGTATCTTCGCTGCTTTTGTTCAGGATCTCAGAATGATTGGTCGGCCCTATTGCCATATGCAGAATTCGCCTACAATAATTCTATTCATACAACTACCAACCAGACTCCCTTTTGGATCAACTGTGGGTTTCACCCTTCTTTCCTCCCCAACTCCATCCCAGAATCCACTGTTCCTGCGGTCCAAGATCGGATAGCCGCCATCCAATCTAATTTCCAAAGGATCCAGGAGACCATACAGAAGGCCCAGGATGATTACAAAAAATACCATGATAGGGGAAGGAAGGAGAACCCTACCTTTAAAATTGGCGAGGAAGTCTGGCTATCTGCCACCAATCTCAAACTTCCTTGTCCCACACGCAAGCTGGGTCCCAGATTCATAGGACCATTCAAAATCAAAAGGGTAATAAATCCTGTAGCCTTTGAACTAGCCCTCCCTGAATCATACAGGATACACCCTGTTTTCCATGCCTCCCTTTTGAAGCCATTGGTTCCTAGTCCTTTTCCTGGAAGGGAAGTGCCTCCTCCTCCACCCATCAAGATCGATGGAGAAGATGAATTCGAAGTAGAAGCTTTACTAGGATGCAGGAAAGTCGGTAGACAAATACAATACCTGGTAAAATGGAAGGGGTATCCTTCAGAAAATAACTCCTGGGAACCATCCAAGAACCTTCACGCTCCCAAATTAATAAAGACATTCCATCAGCAACATCCGGAATTGATGGCTAGCTTGGGCGTCCGGAGGCCGCCCCTCGGGGGGGGGCACTGTCATAGGATGCGCACGGTTAAAGCATTCCGGCGCACAGCTGTGTGCAAGAGGAATAAACGAAAGCACACAAGCACACACACACAGGGTGTGACCCCTCGCTGACCTATAAAGGAAGTGAGGTCATCCAAACACACTGCTGGTTTGTCTTCAGCTTCCTGTGATTCCCACGTCTGCTTCTGTTATCTGTATTACCCGTTGTGACCCGGATTGCCTTATCGACCTCGCTGATCTTCTCCTGACCCGACCTCTGGCTTGATCTTGGACTCCTGCTTTCTAACGTGTTTGACCCTCAGCCTGCATCTGGACTTACCTGCTGTCTCCTGTGTTCGACCCCCGGCTTGTCTTGGATTATCCTTCTGTCTCAGCGTTCCTGGTACTTGTCTTCTGATCTGGACTGTGTTTGACCCCTGGCCTGTCTCCTGGATTCTGTCTTTGCCTTACGGACTTGCTACCATTGCTTTCGGACCTTCCCACGGGACATCACCTCTCAGCTCTGCTCAAGCTACCTGCTGATCTGCTAGCAAGTGACTGTCCTACTGGTAGCTTGTGCCTCTTGGTGCAACCACTCTCTGTGCCACTTTCAGGGGTGGTCTGCGCCGAGTCGCAACAGCGACCGCTCTCGGCATCTTGGCCTCGGTGAGTACATTTATATGATAGAGACTCTGGAGACCTTGGGTTGGATGGTCAGTTGGGAGAAGTCCTCACTGATACCATCTCAGTCCAAACTGTACCTAGGCTACCTGTTAGACTCGCAGGCACAGAGGGTATTCCTACCAACAGAAAAGGTAGTGAAAGTCCAGAATGCAGTTGTCACCCTTCTCGAAAGAGGAGAAGCCTCTCTGAGGTATATAATGAGACTGCTGGGTCTCATGACCTCCTGCATACCGGCAGTAACTTGGGCACAACTCCATTCTTGGCAGCTTCAGGCCTTTCCGCTTGCCTCATGGGGAGGAAAAAGAGAAGCACTGGAGAGGAGAGTGTTCCTCACAGAGGAGGTCTCTCTCTCTCTGCGGTGGTGGCTCGACTTACACAACTTGTTGAAAGGTCGCCCCTGGTCCCAGATAGACCCTTTGGTCTTAACCACAGACGCCAGCGCTTGGGGTTGGGGGGCTCATCTGGGAGACCGGTATGCCCAGGGGTCCTGGAACCACGGCCAAGCCCGGGAGTCCTCCAATTTCAGGGAGCTTCTGGTGGTAGGCAAGGTGCTAAACTATTTCCGAGAGCAGCTGCAGGGCAGAGAGGTACAGGTCCTCTCAGACAACCTGGTCACGGTTGCCTACCTAAACCACCAAGGGGGGACAAGGTCAGGCAAACTGAGGGAGTTAGCACAGCAAATCCTTGGGGAGGCAGAAAATAAGATCCTTTCACTTTCAGCGATTCATATAAGAGGCTCGCTCAATCTGCAGGCGGATTTCCTAAGCAGACAACCCATCCTTCAGGGAGAATGGGGATTGTCTTTTCCCTGGTGTGCAGACATTTTGGCAGGCCAGAAATAGATTTATTCGCTTCCCGGAGGAATGCGAAGGTCCGCAGGTTTTTCTCCCTTTACAAGGACCAAGAGGCAGAAGGGATAGACGCTCTTGTACAGGTGTGGGATTTCAGGCTGGCTTATGCCTTCCCCCCACTGGTACTCATTCCCAGAGTTCTACAGAAGTTAACCTACTCAAGGACAGACCTGGTGCTGATAGCACCCTGGTGGCCCAAGAGAATTTGGTTTCCCACCATTCAGATCCTCTCAGTAACTCCCCCGCTGCATCTGCCGGTGCAACGAGACCTGCCCAGTCAAGGTCCAGTCTTTCACCCCGACCCGGAACGTCTCTCTTTGACAGCATGGCTCTTGAGAGGGAAATACTCTGTGACAGGGGCTGTTCGGAGAGAGTGATAGACACTCTTCTCCTTAGTAGGAAAGGCGTCACTAGAAACATTTATGCGAAAGTCTGGAAAGTTTTCTCCTATTGGCTGCAGTCTAAGGAGGGGGCTCTCCAGATGATACCTACCATCCTAGACTTTCTTTAAGAGGGGGTGGACCAGGGTTTGGCAGTCAGCACTCTCAAAGTCCAGTTGGCAGCCTTGTCCGTGTTTTTTGACAGGAAGCTAGGACAAGAGCCACTGATAAAAAGGTTTTTGTTGGCCAGGGAAAGGGTAGTTCCAGTCAGGTCGGTCAGTTGCCCTCCATGGGACCTGTCCCTGGTATTAGATGCCCTAACAAAGGGGCCTTTTGAGCCGGTGGCTCAAATTTCTGTTAGACTTTTATCATTTAAGTTGGCCTTCCTTCTGGCTATCACTACGGGCCGGAAGGGTGGGTGATATACAGGCTCTTTCGATTAAAGAGCCATTTTTGCGTATCCTAGAGGATAGGGTAATCCTCACTCAGGATCCTCTTTATTTGCCAAATGTAGCTTCGTTATTTCACAGAACGCAGGAGATTATTCTCCCGCCTTTTTGCCAGAATCCCAAGAATAAGGAAGAGGAAAGGTTCCATTTCTTAGATGTCAGGCGCTGTCTCCTAGTTTATTTGGAAAGGGTGAGAGACTTTAGGAGATCCAGTCACTTATTGATCACCTTCTCAGGGAAGAGAAAGGGTCTACAAGCCTCTAAAACAACGATAGCTAGATGGGTCAGACAAACCATATCTATTGCTTATAAGCAGGCAGGTAAACCAGTGCCAGCCCGCCTTAAGGCGCATTCAACCAGATCCCTGGCGACCTCCTGGGCAGAAAGGGCAGGCGCCTCAATCGACCAGATCTGCAGAGCAGCAACATGGACGAGCCATAGGACATTTCTGAGGCACCACAGAGTGGAGCTGTTGTCCCCTCAGGATTTGGCATTTGGCAGGAAGGTCCTACAAGCGGTTGTCCCACCCTAAAGGTAGGCCTGAACTTCTTGCTTATAGTCTCAGGTGTACCATCCTGGAAGATGACTGGAGAAAATGACCAGTTACACTTACCGGTAACGGCTTTTCTAGGAAATCTTCCAGGACGGCAGGCCTATTTCCCTACCCTTGTTTTATTGGTGTGCTATATTCATTCCTCACAGAATGTTCCCTCTGACACCCGTGTGGGCTTTTCTTTACCATAACTGAGGGTTTGAGGGAGGGGTGGGAACTTTTAAACTTGTTGTTGATTGTGTTTCCTGTCAGGTGGACCAGTCATCCCTCAGGTGTGCCGTCCTGGAAGATTTCCTAGAAAAGCCGTCACCGGTAAGTGTAACTGGTCATTTTTTATTTTTTTTATTTTTTTTTAGTAGAGCCTAGGGCACGGATATGTAATTAATGGACCAGCTGTTGCAGAACTACAAGTCCCATGAGGCATAGCAAGACTGACAGCCACAAGCATGACACCCAGAGGCATGATGGGACTTGTAGTTTTGCAACAGCTGGAGGTCCGCTAATTGCATATCCCTGGCCTAGGGCATAACATGACGATCGTTGCAAATTTTTAGGTCACACGGTATTTGCACAAAGGTCTTTCAAATGCAACTTTTATTTATTTTTTGTAAAAAAAAAAAATACATAAAAAAAAAAAAGCACAATATATACCCCAATTTTTTGTGGTAAAATGTGAAAGATGATATTACGCAGAGTAAACTGATACCTAACATGTCACGCATTAAAATAGCGCACACTCGTGTAATGGCAACAAACTACAGTACTTAAAAATCTCCATAGAGGCTTTACATGCATTTACAGGTTACATGTTTAAGCCTCATACACACGATAGGACTTTGTACAAACTTTCCCTTGGATTTTTGTACAAAGGGCGTCGGCCGAGAACTTGTATTGCATACACACAGCAGGACTTTTTCAACCAACTTTCACCAAATCATGTGGTTTTTCTGCTCTTTACCGCCACCTTTGGTCAACTTCTGTATTGTTGTCTGATCTTTTGCATTTGTTCTGAGCATGCCTGTTTGTACTTTGTACAAAAGTCCTATGGTTTTCTGTACACACGATTAGACTTTGCTCCATCGGACTTTTGTTGCCAGAAAGTTTGTCCGTTCGCACAGCCAACAAAAGTCTGATGAAAACCAAAAAAGTTTGTCCGGTGGAGCGTACACATGGTCGGATGTTGCTCTAAAACAGCTAATTTGCATGTTTGTTGTCAAAAAGTCTGATCGTGTGTATGGGCCTTTAGAGTTACTGGGGAGGTCTAGCGCTAGAATTATCGCTCTCACTCAACATTCACAGTGATACCTCACACTGCTTTGATATAGCACAGTTTGTGTGCAAAACAAAAGTCCTTCCTCCCTTGCTTGTACATGTAGTGCTCCTCATGTTCTTCATGGTTTTATGTGAATAAAGACATTTGGATCTCAATTTGGTGTGCAGCCAATACAGTCTTTCCTTTCATTATTGATACCTCACCCCTGTTACATATGTAGTCACTTCTGCACACGAGCAGAGGGATGAGGACCCTTTAAAAAAACAAAAACTTTTATTTTTATTTTTTTTAACTGTCCCTTTTTTACATTTTTTTTATCACTTTTATTTGTGTTACAAGGAATGTAAACAACCCTTCTAATAGAAATCAGGATGACAGGTCCTCTTTATGGAGAAATGGGGTCAAAAATAACTTGCCTTCTCCTTATCTTTTAAAAGTAAAAGATAAACAAAAACAACCTTTTTTGATCTTTTGCTTTAAAAAAAAAAAAAAAAAGCTATATTTGCTTGTAGCCTAGAAGTGACATCATGATTTTGCTCAGGTCCTCCACTGATAAGGCAGTACAGCCAGCCCTCCTGTACTGGGCCTGGGCACCATCAGTTCAAAAGGGGGGCCAGGGCACCTGATAAGCAGGAGGGTCGGTTGTACTGTCTTAAGCCTCATACACACGATCGGACTTTGTACAAACTTTCCCGTGGACTTTTGTACAAAGGGCGTAGTCCATAAGTTTGTATTGCATACACACGATCTGACTTTTTAGGCAACAAACATGAACGTAGTGACGTTTCAACGTACTGATGACACTTCAAAAGAGGACGTTCAATTACTTCAGCGCCACCTTTGGTCAACTTCTGTATTGTTATCTGATCTTGTGCATTGGTTCTCAGCATGCGTGTTTGTACTTTATACAAAAGTCCGATGGTTTTGCGTACACACGATCAGACTTTGCTCCATCGGACTTATGTTGTCAAAAAGTTTGTCCGTTCGCACAGCCAACAAAAGTCCGATGAAAACGGAAAAAGTTTGTCCGATGGAGCATACACACAGTCGGATGTTGCTCCAAAACAGCTAATTTGCATGTTTGTTGTCAAAAAGTCTGATCGTGTGTACGGGCCTTTATTTCTTATTTCAGCCACTGTTGCTCTTCTGCCTCCCCCTACAGTGCTGCCAGCTTTTCCTTGTCTTTCTCCCTCCAGCTGCATTACAAGGGGATCGGTGCCAGGACATATGCCACTTCCATCTATTTTCTGGGCCCCTCCATTTGCCCCTGTCACCCGCAGCACTTCAGCCCCTTTCCTCTCCTGCCAGCAGCTACTGTGGGCACAAAGGGAGATGTTTGTGGATAGAGAGTGGGGGGAAGTGGGATAGTAAATATGCAATTTACTGGACCCTTCTTTTCCTGAATGAACAGTGACCGATTGGTACCAATCACTCCTGTGTCCATTCACAACTGTTTACTATGCTTCAGTTTGTGAATAAGTAGGAAACCTCAGAGTGCCTCCTATTCATTAACCTGTGCTGCTGAAGTTGCAAAAAAGATTGATAAACCTTTGTCCTCTTCACTTTCAACTGGGATAATGGGGGGGGGGGCTGTCAGGTAGGCTGTATGGGGCCCTGTGATTTCTAACAGCAGTGTGTGTGTGTGTGTGTGTGTGTATTACGGCTGGCAAGTGGTTAAGCCCGTTCACATCTGAGCGATTTGTAATTGTGGGTAGGAAAGGTGAGATTTCGCCCACATTTCCAGATCACACAAACAAATTAGAGGTCGACCGATATGGGTTTTTCTCTGGCCGATGCCGATACCGATATTTAGAAATCGCCACGGCCGATATATGATGCCGATTTTTTTTTTTGGGCCGATATGTTAGGCCGATTATTTATTTTTTTCCCCTTCATCTCATAAAATCTAACAGTTCGACACCTTTCCCACTGGGGCGTTTTTCAGGTGCTTTAAAATAGCGCCTGTAAAGTGCCTGCAAAACGGCTCCCCTGCAGTCTGTGTGGAAGCCCCGAGTGCTTTCACACTAAGGAGATGTGCTGGCAGGACATTAAAAAAAAGTTCTGCAAGCAGCATCTTTCGAGTGGTGTATACATCTCCTCCACCACTCCTGCCCATTGAAATGAATGGGCACCGCTGCCGAAGCACCTGCAATGCGATTTGGCAGCGGCGCTTCACGGGCACATTTAACCCCTTCCTGGGCCACTAGCTGAATTATAAGTGCCCCGCTAAAATGACGGTAAAGCGCCGCTAAAACTGGCAGCGTTTTACTGTCAACGCCTGCTCGCTCCAGTGTGAAAGCAGCCTTAAGACCCCTTTCACACCAGGGCATTTTGCAGGCACTATAGCGTTAGAAATAGCGCTTGCAAAACGCCCTAAAGAAGCTGCACCATTGTGTGTAGTGTGAAAGCCCGAGGGCTTTCACACTACAGCGGTGCGCTGGCAGGACGTCAGAAAAAAGTCCTGCCAGCCAGGGCCGGATTAACATAGGGGCTGATGGAGCTGCAGCACCAAGCCCCTGCCTTAAAATAGGCCCACCCAGCCAGCAGCATAAGCCCGATTTTTTTTTTTCCTGTCCATAAACTTCTATGGGACAGGAGAAGTGTGTGTAAATGTAGGGGTGTCTGGCTGCATCTGTGTTTGCTCACTGTGGTTATTACAATGTCACAGTGCACAGTTCCCCCCCTACACAAATGGGAGAGGCTGAGTTGGCTCTGCCTTTCCCCTCCCCCTCTGTGAAGTCTGTGCAGTGAAGGAGCCGTGTGGGTGGGAAACACCGGCAGATAGAAGGTGAACAGGATATCTCTGAGTGATGAGCCTCCAGGGACCGTCCACATGTGAGCTCAGTGACTGGTTTCTTATATCCCTTTCCCTCGTTTTTAACTTTTTTCTCCAGCAGTAGCTGTTATAACTGCAGCCAAAGTGTTTAGAATTGTGTCATCAGCCTGTGGCAGTGCTTGGTGGTCCCTTGTGCTTTTAGGTGGTTCACACTGATTTGCTGTGTTTTGGCCCATTGCTGGTGTATCCACAGTTTTCCTGCGTTTTACCCCCAGTCCTATAGATTTCTATTAGGTTGTTTGTTTTTTCTGCATTTTCTGAAAGCGCACCAAAATTCCTGCATGCTGCATCTTTGGCACACTGTCAGAAAATGCAGCAAAAACCTGCAACCTGATATAAATCAATAGGACTGCAGCTAAAACTGCAGATACATGAGCAGTGCAGCCAACTGCAGCACACCAGTGTGAGCCCAAAAGCTTGCACACACAACCCTGTACAACTTGGTCTAAACAAAACTCCTGGCATACAGCCATACCATCCCAGCTCAGGAGGGGTGGGGGCTCCAGGGATTTGATTGACTATGCAGGCCCTGTCTCTTCTAACCAATTGGGGAGAGTCTTGGAGGCAGTGGCAGGCTGCTGGTGGTAAGTGGCACACTGTATCTGGTGACAGGCTGTGGGTGGCGAGTGGCACACTGTATCTGGTTGCATGCTGGTGGCAAGTGGCACACTGTATCTGGTGGCAGGCTGCTGATGGCAAGTAGCACACTATCTTGTGGAAGGCTGCTGGTTGCACACTGCTGCTGGTGGCAAGTAGCACACTATCTGGTGGAAGGCTGCTGATGGCACACTGCTGGTGGCAAGTGGCACACTGTATCTGGTGGCACACTGCTGGTGGTAAGTGGCACACTGTATCTGGTGACATTCTGCTGGTGGCAAGTGGCACATTGTATCTGGCATGCTGCTGGTGGCAAGTGGCACACTGTATCTGATGGCAGGCTGCTTGTGGCAAATGGCACACTGTATCTGGTGGCATGTTGCTTGTGTCAAGTGGTACACTGTATCTGGCATGCTGCTTGTGGCAAGTGGCACACTGTATCTGGTGGTACACTGCTGCTGGTGGCAGGCTGCTGATGGCAAGTAGCACACTGTATCTGGTGGCAGGCTGCTTGTGGCAAGTAGCACACTGTATCTGGTGGCAGGCTGCTTGTGGCAAGTGGCACACTGTATCTGGTGGCAGGCGGCTTGTGGCAAGTGGCACACTGTATCTGGTGGAAGGCGGCTTGTGGCAAGTGGCACACTGTATCTGGTGGAAGGCTGCTTGTGGCAAGTGGCACACTGTATCTGGTGACATGCTGCTGGTGGCAAGTGGCACACTGTATCTGGTGACATGCTGCTGGTGGCAAGTGTCACACTGTATCTGGCATGCTGCTGGTGGCAAGTGTCACACTATATCTGGCAGGCTGCTTGTGGCAAGTGGCACACTGTAACTGGTGGCAGGCTGCTTGTGGCAAGTGGCACACTGTAACTGGTGGCAGGCTGCTGTTGGCAAGTGGCACACTGTATCTGGTGGCATGCTGCTGGTAGCAAGTGGCACACTATCTGGCATGCTGCTTGTGACAAGTGGCACACTGTAACTGGTGGCAGGCTGCTTGTGGCAAGTGGCACACTGTAACTGGTGGCAGGCTGCTGTTGGCAAGTGGCACACTGTATCTGGTGGCATGCTGCTGGTAGCAAGTGGCACACTATCTGGCATGCTGCTTGTGACAAGTGGCACACCGTATCTGGTGGCAGGTTGCTGGTGGCAAGTGGCATGCTGCTGGTGGCAAGTGGCACACTATCTGGTGGCAGGCTGCTTGTGACAAGTGGTACACTGTATCTGGTGGCAGACTGCTGGTGGCAAGTGGCACACTTAAAGAGGGATTCCGCCCAAAAAAAAATATTAAAAGCCAGCAGCTATAAATACTACAGCTGCTGACTTTTAATAAATGGACACTCACCTGTCCCGGGTTCCAGCGATGCCGAGGCCGATCGACCGCTCGTGCCTCGGCTGCTGCCGCCACCATTCTAGGTGAGGGAATCAGGAAGTAAAGCGAATCGGCTTCACTTCCCGGTTCCCTACTGCGCGAGCTGCGCCGCGCAATAGGAAATCTCCGCGCTGTCACTGGGACCCGTGTGTGTCCCAGCAGACAGCGCGGCAGGGCAGGAAATGGCGTAGACTCCCGTGGGAGTCTATGCCCGGAAGTGGGTGAAAATACCCCCCTCCCCCCTGAAAGGTGTCAATTGTGACACCGGATGGGGGGAGGGTTCCGATCAGCGGAGGTTCCACTTTAGGGTGGAATCCCGCTTTAATCTGGTGGCATGCTGCTGGTAGCAAGTGGCACACTATCTGGCATGCTGCTTGTGACAAGTGGCACACCGTATCTGGTGTCAGGTTGCTGGTGGCAAGTGGCACACTGTATCTGGTGGCAAGTGGCACACTGTATCTGGTGGCAGGCTGCTAGTGGCACTGTATCTGGTGGCACACTGTATCTGGTGGCAAGTGGCACACTGTATCTGGTGGCAGGCTGCCAGTGGCACACTGTATCTGGTGACAGGCTGCTGGTGGCAAGTGGCACACTGTATCTGGTGGCATGCTGATGGCAAGTGGCACATTGTATCTGGTGGCAAGTGGCACACTGTATCTGGTGGCAGGCTGCGGGTGGCATCTGGCAGCAGGCAATGGTGGCAAGCGACACACTGCATCTGGTGGGAAGTGACAAGCGCAGGTTCCCACTGATAATGCATCATGGTGAGTTGAACTATTTCACTATATATTACAATGTAGTAATAGAAATAATGGAATTTGATCATCCCGATGCCATATCAAGCATAGCGTCAGGATGATTTTAAGTGCTAAGTGCCATTTGCCTGAAAAATCACCCCCCGCCACCTATTTCCCCATCAACCCGAGACTACATCCCCCCTCTTTTTTTTTTTTGGGAAGGGGGGGATCTCCCTGAATGGCAGTTTGGAAATGTGGTCTCCTATGTTGCTGCTGTTGAGAGACCGCATAGCAGGTGGTATTGGGGGTGTTCCTGCTGCTCAAAGGCTGCACGGCCGATATTACTGGTGAAAGTATATTTAATTTGTTTTAGTAAAACATTTTTGCATTTTCATTTTGTTTCCGTAAAAAAGGCCCACCAAAATCCTCAGCACCAGGCCCATGATGCTGTTAATCTGGCCCTGCTGCCAGCAGCTTCTTTGGAGCGGTGAAGGAGCGGTGTGTTTACCGCTCCTCCACCGCTGCTCCCTATTGAAATCAATGGGGCAGCGCTGTAATACTGCCGGCAAAACAGCGCTATTGCGGCGTATTGCTGGCGGGTTTAACCCTTTCGCGGCTGCTAGCGGGGGGTAAAAGCGCCCGCTAGCGCCCGAAATGCGCCGCAAATCCGGCGGTAAAACGCCGCTAAAAATAGCGGCGTTTTACCGCCCACGCTATCGGCGGTGTGGTGTGAAAGGGGTCTTAAGCCTCATACACACGATAGGACTTTGTACAAACTTTCCCTTGGATTTTTGTACAAAGGGCGTCGGCCCTGAACTTGTATTGCATACACACAGCAGGACTTTTTCAGCCAACTTTCACCAAATCACGTGGTTTTTCTGCTCTTTACCGCCACCTTTGGTCAACTTCTTTATTGTTGTCTGATCTTTTGCATTGGTTCTGAGCATGCCTGTTTGTACTTTGTACAAAAGTCCTATGGTTTTCTGTACACACGATCAGACTTTGCTCCATCGGACTTTTGTTGCCAGAAAGTTTGTCCGTTCGCACAGCCAACAAAAGTCCGATGAAAACCAAAAAAGTTTGTCCGATAGAGCGTACACACGGTCGGATGTTGCTCCAAAACAGCTAATTTGCATGTTTGTTGTCAAAAAGTCTGATCGTGTGTACGGGTCTTTAGTGATACAGAAAATTTCTTAACCACCTCCCGCCCGCCCTATAGCCGAATGACGGCCTTAGAGCAGGCGAGTACCTTCGCCTGGCCGTCCCTGGACGGCCTTCTGTTTACTTCCGGGGGCGCGCATCGCGGAAGTTTTGTATTCGCCGTGTCTCCCGGAGACAGGCAAATACAGATCGCCGTGAACGGCCAATCAAAGCGGCCGTTCACAGCGCAATCGCAGCTGCCAATGGGAGATGATCTCATATGTAAACATATGAGATCATCTCCCATTGCCGTGTCTCTCCCTCCTCACACAGAGACAGCGTGTGAGGAGGGAGAGCGATCTGTAAGCCAGCCCCAGTGCCATCTGTCAGCCCCAGTGCCAGTGCCATCTGTCAGCCCCAGTGCCAGTGCCATCTGTCAGCCCCAGTGCCATCTGTCAGCCCAGTGCCATCTGCCAGTAGTGCCAGTGCCGCCAGTGCCACCTGCCAGTGCCAGCGCCAGTGCCACCTGCCAGTGCCTGCCGTCAGCCCCAGTGCCGTCAGCCCCAGTGCCGCCAGCGCCAGTGCCGCCAGCCAGCGCCAGTGCCATCCGTCAGCCCCAGTGCCGTCAGCCCCAGTGCCGTCAGCCCCAGTGCCAGTGCCGCCAGTGCCAGTGCCACCTGCCAGCACCAGTGCCACCTGCCAGCGCCAGTGCCATCCGTTAGCCCCAGTGCCGTCAGCCCCAGTGCCGTCAGCCCCAGTGCCGTCAGTGCCGCCAGCGCCAGTGCCACCTGCCAGCGCCAGTGCCACCTGCCAGCGCCACCTGCCAGTGCCATCCGTCAGCCCCAGTGCCATCTGTCAGCCCCAGTGCCGCCAGTGCTGCCAGTGCCAGTGCCGCCAGTGCTGCCAGTGCCACCTGCCAGCACCAGTGCCGCCAGTGCCACCTGCCAGTGCCACCTGCCAGCACCAGTGCCACCTGCCAGTGCCATCCGTCAGCCCCAGTGCCGTCAGCCCCAGTACCGCCAGCCCCAGTACCGCCAGTGCCACGTGCCAGTGCCACCTGCCAGCGCCAGTGCCACCTGCCAGCCCCAGTGCCGTCAGCCCCAGTGCCAGTGCCACCTGCCAGCGCCAGTGCCACCTGCCAGTGCCACCTGCCAGTGCCATCTGCTAGCCGCAGTGCCATCTGCCAGCCCCATTTGCCAGAGCAATTAGCCAGAGCAAATAGCCAACACCATCTGCTAGTGCCATCTGCCAGTGCCAGCCCCAGTGCCATCTGTCAGTGCCACGTGTCGTCAGTGCCACGTGTTGTCAGTGCCACGTGGGGTCACTTTGTGGGCATTTCCATTGTCCTGGTGCTCCAGGGCCTTCAAAACTGTAATAGGTGGTTGAGAAATAAGATGTGTAATTTATGCTCCTAGAACGCCTGATGGTGCTATTTCAATATTGGGCATCTGTATGTGCTCAGGCTGTGTAAAAGTCTCACACATTTGGTATCGTTATACTCAGGAGGAGTAGTAGAACGTATTTTGGGGTGTCATTTTTGCTATGTACATGCTTAGTGTTGGAAATATCTTATAAATGGACAACTTTGCGTAAAAAAAATGCGTTTTCATTTTTTTTCCACATTTTCCCAAAACTTCTGGAAAAAAATGAACCATTCAAACGACTCATTATGCCTCATAGATTATACGTTGGGGTGTTAGCTTTCCAAAATGGGGTCACTTTGTGGGCATTTCCATTGTTCTGGTGCTCCAGGGCCTTCAAAAATGTAATAGGTGGTTGAGAAATGAAATGTGTAATTTATGCTCCTAGAACGCCTGATGGTGCTATTTCAATATTGGGCCTCTGTATGTGGCCAGGCTGTGTAAAAGTCTCACACATTTGGTATCGTAATACTCAGAAGGAGTAGCAGAACGTATTTTGGGGTGTCATTTGTGGTATACACATGCCATGTGAGAGAAATAACCTATTACATTGAAAATTTTGTGAGAAAAAAAAAAAAAAATCTTCATTTTGCAAAGAATTGTGGGAAAAAGATGACAACATCAAAAACCTCACCATGCATCTTAGTAAATACCTTGGAATGTCTACTTTCAAAAAAGGGGTCATTTGGGGGGTATTTGTACTTTCCTGACTTGTTCGGGTCGCAAGAAATGAGATAGGCCACCAGTAAATCAGGTGTGATCAATTTTGTGCGATTCGCACCACAGCTTGTAGACTCGCTAACTTTCACAAAGACCAATAATATCCACTAATTTGGGTTATTTTTCCCAAAGATATGTAGCAGTATAAATTGTGGCCAAAATTTATGACAAAAAAAATTATAATTTGCAAAATTTTATCACAGAAACAAAGAAATATGCGTTTTTTTTTCAAAATTTTCGGTCTTTTTTCATTTATAGCGTAAAAAATAAAAACCCCAGAGGTGATCAAATACCACCAAAAGAAAGCTCTGTTTGTGGGAAAAAAAGGACACAAAATTCATTTGGGTACAGTGTTGCATGACTGAGTAATTGTCATTCAAAGTGTGAGAGCACCAAAAGCTGAAAATTGGTCTGGTCAGGAAGGGTGTTTAAAGCCTCATACACACGATAGGACTTTGTACAAACTTTCCCTTGGATTTTTGTACAAAGGGTGTCGGCTCTGAACTTGTATTGCATACACACAGCAGGACTTTTTCAGCCAACTTTCACCAAATTATGTGGTTTTTCTGCTCTTTACCGCCACCTTTGGTCAACTTCTGTATTGTTGTCTGATCTTTTGCATTGGTTCTGAGCATGCCTGTTTGTACTTTGTACAAAAGTCCTATGGTTTTCTGTACGCACGATCAGACTTTGCTCCATCGGACTTTTGTTGGAAGAAAGTTTGTCCGTTCGCACAGCCAACAAAAGTCAGATGAAAACCAAAAAAGTTTGTCTGATGGAGCGTACACACGGTCGGACGTTGCTCCAAAACAGTTTTTTTGCATGTTTGTTGTCAAAAAGTCTGATCGTGTGTATGCAAGCGTGGGAGCAGCGTCGGCGGTAAAGCGCCGCTATTTTTAGCGGCGCTTTACCGTCGTTTTAGCGGCGGTGTGCGGGCGCTAGCGGGGTGGTTTTAACCCCCGCTAGCGGCCGAAAAGGGGTTAAACCCGCCCGCAAAGCGCCGCTGCAGCGGCGCTTTGCCGGCGGTATTGCCGCGGTGTCCCATTGATTTCAATGGGTAGGAGCGGTAAATACACCGCTCCTTCACCGCTGCAAAGATGCGGCTAGCAGGACTTTTTTCACCGTCCTGCCAGCGCATTGCTCCAGTGTGAAAGCCCTCCGGCTTTCACACTCTAGTTAAAGGGGCCGGTTTTTTCAGGCGCTACACAGGCGCTATTTTTAGCGCTGTAACGCCTGAATACCGCCCCAGTGTGAAAGCAGCCTAAGTGTTGAAGGGGAGGGCAGAGAGCCGCTGTCTAAGCCCTGGTTCATACTGATGCAATGTGAGAAACGCACAAGATTTGCTGTAATTCCCCACAGCGCACTACATAACAATCACACGCCGTCCATATGATCTGCTGCGGGTGTCAATGTCAGATTAATGACCCCCGAAATATATTGTAAAACGCAGTGCAATTGCCAGAATCACATTGCATGGGTGTGAACACCCGTGCGATGCAATTCAGGTGTGGGGAAAAAAGGGTCCTGCACCATTTTGGTGCAAATACGATGTGGTTTTAGCCATACAAATCGCACCGCACACAGAGGAATATGGTGCAATTTCTCACACTGCACAAGTGTGAACCCAGTCAGTCCTCTGCTCAGAGTGGAGGGGGAGAACTGAGCAATCGGCGGTGTTTGGTCGCTCGGTTCTCAGGGTAGAACAGGCAGGGGACAGCTGCAGCTGGGATCAGTGCTGCCACCATCTAGGTGAGTTCGATTGATTTGGTATTCCTGAACTTCACTTTTAAAGTATTGCCGGATTTAACCACTTAAGGACCAGGCCTATTTCTGACATTTGTTGTTTACAAGTTAAAATCATTATTTTTTATTTTTTTGCTGGAAAATTACTTAGAACCCCCAAACATTATATGTTTATTTTTTAGCAAAGACCCTGGAGAATAAAATGGCGGTCGTTGCAATATTTTATGTCACGCGGTATTTGCGCAGCAGTCTTTCAAGCGCAACTTTTTGGGAAAAAATACAATTCACTGAATTTAAAAAAACTAAACAGTAAAGTAAGCCCAATTTTTTTTCGTATATTGTGAAGGATGATGTTAGGCTGAGTAAATAGATACCCAACATGTCACGCTTTATAATTGCACACACTTGTAGACTGGCGACAAACTACAGAATTAAAAATCTCCATAGACAACGCTTTAAAAAATGTTTAAAGCTCCATACACACTATCAGTTCTGCTGAGTTTTTCCTTCAGATTTACCAAAACCATATAATATGAGGTCAAACCTTAGGAGTTTCGATTTGTATGCAATGGGGCTTAACTGGTGCCAGTTACAGAGGAGGTCTTGTACTAGAATTATTGCTCTCGCTCTGACAATCGTGGCGATACGCCACATGTGTGATTTGAACGCGGTTTACATTTTGGGGGCATGACTTACATTTGCTTTTTCTTTGGTGTGCGAGCACACGGGGACGGGGCGCTTTAATTTACTTTACGCTGTCCCTTTAAAAATAAAAAAATTTGATCACTTTTATTGCTGTCACAAACATCCCTTGTGACAGTAATAGGCAGTGACTTATATCCTTTATGGAGAGATCGGGGGTCTAAAAGACTCCAAACTCCTCCTCTGCACTTGAAAGTATTCAAAGCGCCAAAATCTGCATTTTTTAACACTTTGGATTTAAAGAACGGTACTGGGGGTGATTCTTCTAGCTGCAGTCATCACTCCAATACAACCAGTTCCTCAAAATGACCTACAGGTACGTCATTATGCGGGAAGTGGTTTTTAATGTAGTTTGTCACTGTTTCATGGGCGTGCATCATTTTAAAGCAAGACCTGTTTGGTATCTATTTACTCAGTGCAACATAATATTTAATATTTTACCAAAAAATGGGTATTATATTGTGTTTATGTGCACTAAAATTCATTAAAGTGTATTTTTTTTCCCCCACAATTTGCGGTTGAAAAACCTCTACATAAATATTGTGTGGGGAAAAAAATATATATTGCAACACCCACTATTTTACTCTCCAGGGTCTCTGCTTAACCATTTCAATACTTGGCACTTAAACACCTTCCTGCCCAGACCAATTTTGAGCTTTCAGTGATGTCACACTTGAAATGACAATTGCGCGGTCATGCTACACTGTACCCAAATGAAATTTTTATAATTTTTTTCCCCACGAATAGAGCTTCTTTTGGTGGTATTTGATCACCTCTGCGGTATTTTTTTTTTTTTTTGTTTTGTTTCAGTTTTAAAACTTTGTAAATAAGTACTTTTTCTCCTTCACTGATGGGCACTGATAAGGCGGCACTGATGAGCTGCCACCAATGAAGTGGCACTGATGGTTGGCATGAATGGGCACTGATAAGCGACATTGTATTGCATTGTTTTGTCCTGATGGATGCCAATCAGTGCCAAACAATAATGCATTCCAATCAGTGATGCCCATTGTGGGCACTGATTGGCATCCATTGTGGGCACTGACTGGCATACCTGGTGCTGGGCATCCCTGGTGGTCTGGTGGCGTCCCTGGTGGTCCAGTGTGGGCTGGGGCATCCTCGTGGGGGCTGTGCTGATAATCGATCAGCACAGACCCCCCCCCGTCAGAGGAGCAGCCGATCTGCTCTCCTCTACTCATGTCTGACAGACGCGAGTGAGAAAATTCCGATCACCACCTGCTCTTCCTATTTACACTGTGATCAGCCGTGATTGGACACAGCTGATCATGTGGTAAAGGGTTACCGTCGGAGACTCTTTACCGAGATCGTAGTTGCGGGGTGTCAGACTGACATCCCGCAACAAAGATCGCTGTGATGCGCTCCCCCGGGGGCACGCACCGGCTCAAAATCCTGAGAACGTCCGGTCAGGATTTTGAAACCACTTTGCAACCGTCATTTGACTATTGGCGGGCGGCAAGTGGTTAAAAATATATAATGTCGGGGGGTTCTAAGTAATTTTCTAGCAAACAAAAAAAAGAAAGCTAATTTTGGCATGCATGTCAGAAAGGTCAGAATCGGCCTGGGGGGGTCAACACACAACACCTGTTTTAAAGAGAAAAGAAGCAGGCTGGCATTGCTGACCTTTTCTCTAGCTTTGTCTGCTACAGATTTGTACCAGGTTGGTAACTATTAAGATTAGAGAAATCCAGGAAAGCGATTTGGTAATGGCAGCCCAGATATTTCTTTCCATATAGGGTTCTGAAACCACTATTAGCATATTGTGGCAAGATGGCAGGAATGGCGGCTGTAATTGTAGTATAGTGCTGTACTTAAATATTTACACTCACCGGCCAATTTGTTAGGTACACCTGTTCAGTTGCTTTATAACACAAATTGCTAATCAGCCAATCACATGCCAGCAACTCAATGCATTTAGGCATCTAGACATGGTGAAGAAAACTTGCTGAAGTTCAAACCGAGCATCAGAATGGGGAAGAAAGGGAATTTAAGTGACCTTGAATGTAGCATGGTTGTTGGTGCCAGACAGGCTGGTCAAAACCTGGGATTTTCATGCACAGCCATCTCTAGAAACTACAGAGAATGGTCTGAAAAAGAGAGAATATCCAGTGAGTGGCAGTCATATGGAGGAAAATGCCTTGTTGATGTCAGAGGTCAGAGTAGAATGGGCAGACTGATTGGAGATGATAGAAAGGTAACAGTAACTCAACTCGTTAAAACCAAGGTATGCAGAATAGCATCTCTAAATACACAACACATCAAACCTTAAAGCAGATAGGCTACAGCAGCAGAAGACCACACCAGATTGCCACTCCTGTCAGCTAAGAAAAGGAAACTGAGGCTACAATTTGTACAGGCTCACCAAATTTGGACAACAGAAGATTAAAAATGTTGCCTGGTCTGATGAGTCTCGATTCTGAGTCTGTGAAATTCAGATGGTCGAGTCATAATGTGGGATGAAAGCATGGATCCATCCTGCCTTGTATCAATGGTTCAGGCTGGTGGTGGTGTAATGGTGTGGGGGATATTTCCTTGGCATACTTTGGGCCCCTTAGTACCAATTGGGCATTGTTTAAACACCACAGCCTACCTGAATATCGTTGTGAACCATGTCCATCCCTTTATGACTACCATGTACCCATCTTCTGATGGCTCCTTCCAGCAGGATAATGCACCATGTCACAAATCTCCAATCATCTCGCCACTGGACAATGAGGTCACTGTACTTCAATGGCCTCCACACTCACCAGACCTCAATCCAATAGAGCACCTTTGGGATGAGGTGGAACAGGAGATTTGCATCAGCCCCTGTTCACACCGGTGCAAATTGTCATGCGAGTCTCAAACCACAACTGTAGCATATCCACGACCTCTGACCATCTCCTGTGGTATGTCTATTATGTGCTGCCCTTTGGTGATGTCAGTTGTCACAGCTGAGGCCTCCTACTGTATACCACATAAGTTGACAACCACTAGTCTACCTCCTTGTTAGAAAGGCTTTGCCACAAAAAAACTATTTTTTTTTACTTTCTGCTTTAAAATATATCCAATATAAATTAAAAAATTCTAATTTCTTCATAAATTTAGGCCAATATGTATTCTGCTAATGGGTGTATACTGATTGGTTTGCGCAAAAGTTACAGCGTCTACAAACTATAGGATATATGCTGGAATTTTTTCTTTCTAGCAATGGAGGCGATCATCAACTTATAGTGACACTTATATATTGTGATATTGCGGTGGACAAATCAACACACACTTCTGATTCATTTTGGGGAACAGTGACCAATGCAGTGATCAGTGCTAAAAATATGCACTGTCACTGTACTAATGACACTAGCTGGGAAAGGATTAAACAGCTAGAGTGTTCAGGGTTAAATGTGTGTTTAGCCAGTGTTTTGGTGTACACAGTGTGCTGCCTTTTCACTTCCCCGCTGACAGGACAGAACTCTGCCTTGTTTACATAGTCAAAGCACTGTCCCGTGTGTCTTCCCAACGATCGGCGGGTGCTGGCTGGCAGTCATCTATTGGCCTGCACCCACTGATTGGCATCTGCTGTGTCTAATCACAGCACAGCTGGGTTACTGGCATCGCGCACGCACCCCCTACCCGGAAGTGCCAGATCATGTGCCTAGTGCACGATCCAGCCCATCAGAGCCACTTTGCCGCCTTACATGTAAGTGATATGGTCAGCAAGTGGTTAATGAAGATCAGCAAATGTGTTGACTTTCTGTTTTGTTTTAAAAGGGTCCAGTAGAACCCATCTCAATAGTACCCCTACTTGGCAGATTCCCAACTCATTAGTACCCTCGTTCAGCAGATCCCCAGCTTATTGGTACCCTCGTTCAGCAGATCCCCAGCTTATTGGTACCCTCGTTCAGCAGATCCCTTGCTCAGTAGTAACCACCTACTCTGCTGATCGCCTACTCAGTAGTAACCCCCAGCTCTGTTGCTCCCCATCTCTCCCTGGTCCCTGCTCACCTTCCGCTGTATTGCTCCAACACTGCTCACCACATTTGAAATCTGCTAGTTTCTTCTGCTCCGTCCCCCAGCTCTGCTGATCCTCTGCTCTCAGTCCTCACTCTCCAGTCCCATTCACCTTCTACTATAGCCTTCTCATGTTGCACACCACTTGTACTATTGGCTAGTTGCTCTGCTCCAGTCCAGACCATGCTCACCTTCCTGCTGCTCTACGCTGCACACCAGATGTGACATCTGCACCAGACACTTTCAGAATATATACACATGAACAGGACATGACTGCTGATGACATCTTTCCATTTTGCTTGCTGGTTTCCCAGTGCATCCTGGGATATCTCATACTGGCAATACCTCAACAACAAAGCAAAGTTAGCACTGACTAAGGCTGGATTCACACTTGAGAAGACAGCAGCTCTCAGCAGGGGTCCGGTGCGTCTCCATTCACTGGTTCAGGTCCGAATTAAGCCTGAATTGTGGGCTGAATTAGGACTAAAAACGAACTAAAAGACGTTCAGGACCTTTGTGCAAGTGCTACTGGTGCCGCTGTGGAGATATGAACCGGCTCCATAGAGAGCTGGTCACAATCTACCGCTATGCGAATCGGATGTGGAGAAAACCCACGTCCAATTCAACTGATGTGAACCCGGCCTAAAAGCCACACAAAAGCTTCAGGTGCTGTTAGCGAGCATTGTTATGGAGGCTTTGGGGATGCTTTTAAGCGCCAAGAAAGCAATACGGGGTATAATTTTTGAAGTAAAGTAAACACAACCTGTGAGCAGGACTGCAAGGTAACCGTTTTATTAAGTGACAGGTGCCAGTGGTGGCTGGTGTCTTTTCTTTGGTGAGCGGCACTAGCACAACTGCCATCTAACCCCCCACCCTGCAGCACGGCACTAACAGTCTCCCTCCACCACCCACTGTCCTTCTCATGGATGTGGGCGGTGAGAGTAGCAGTCGGAGCTGCTGTGGCCATCTTCCAGCATGGCGGGCTCCGGTGTCCTCTCTGTGGTGCGTCTCCTCTTTGCTCCTCCCAGCGCCAGGCGTCCAATAGGATCGCCTGACGTTTGGGCCAATCGAGAAACAGGTTTCATACCCACCTTACGATGGGGAGGAGGATCAGTGTTGCAACAGCGACTATTCATTCACTGTGGCAACACACCTGGGTGGTCTCCGGATGCATTCCTCTGCAACCTGAGCCCACGCTACTTTGACGCCTATTAGAGCCTATGGCTCTAATCATGTACTTAAAAAAAAAAAAAAACCTGGCTGCTGTATTTCATGTGCCCTGAACGGGGCCAGATACATGAATAGTGGGCAGCAGTGGAGAGATTCATTCATTCATGCTATGTATGAATCTTTCCACTGCATATAGGTGGTGGAGAGGAGAGAGGGGCCGGCGCCTGGACGTCCATAATGGACGGGCACTGTCAGGGGCTTTGATTGGCATTCAGAGTGCTTTAAAAATGCATGTCCAGTGCCACATTTAGAAGTAAGTATACTCAAGCCCTAAAGGAGAACAGTACATTTTGTATTTTACCAAACACCATCCACACTAGCTTCTACAGAAGTAAAAAAAACAAAAACTGCAATATAGATGTTAATCTGTTGTGCTAAGCAAAATCTTAACACTAGTGTCATATACTGTGCTGCAAAATGCTTACAGTTAAATACTTTGTACATGTGACTGCAGAATGAATTGGGAAGTATCTGCTGATCCAACAATCATCCACAAAGCAGTTTTATACAGACCAGGGGGGTCGGAGGTTGTGAGGATAACATGGTGCTGTCTACATTCTTGTAGGAGCTGTAATGTGCAGAGGAGCCACCGTGGTTCCCACATCTGATGTCAGAAATAAGATGCCTTGGCTTATATTACTCTGAGAAGCATCAGATGTCTGGGTGTAACATAGTCTTCTTACTGTGAGACTGTTCTAATCAGCTGTTAAGAAATAGCCTTGACATTACAGTAAAATGTATTAATTCCACCATAGTTCCATGTTGGGGATTCCATAGACATGACTGTCTCACAGTAGCTGATTTCTGTAATATAGTTTGTTTACACGGAGACATATAATATTCATTTTAGGCAGCTATGTCAGAGAATTCATCATTGGGGATGATCGAGACAAACCAGACTGAATACCTGCTCCAAGCTTGCCTGATGTGCAACCCGGACTGGATGATCTAGGCATTAAGATCGGGAATCTTGTAACTGTACAAACAATAAAAAACAAAGGGTGCAAACACCTAGTGCATTGTCAGCACTTTATTAAAAGGTAAAATAAAATATACTCCTAAAACCGTTGTGAATAACTGTGTTGTACATCCCCGGAACCAAAAGCAACCCCATCTATGGAACTCCTCAGGTTCAAGTGGATGATGACCCCAGCTAACGCTAGTTGATGTCACATACTCAGAGGCCAGAGTGCTGCCAGGACTCCCGTTACGGCTGAGTACAGAGCACCCCTGAAGGTGATAACAGGAAATGCTATGCCCAAAGAAGCGTGGGTTGGCAGCCGCAATAGACTGAAGTTCTGAGACGATGTTCACCGAATGATGGCCAGATGAGCAGGATGCACTGCAGGGCAGGAGTCCCTCAGAAGTACCAGGTGATACTTGGCAGCAGGGAGAGAGAGGAAGGGGGGTCAGGAGCCAGGCCTGTAGTCATGCACCGGTAGCTGGGAGCAAAGGTAAGGAGCAAAATGAGGAACAAGCCAGGGTCATACACAGATCAGGCAGAAGCAGGGTCAGGAGAGCAGGCCAAGGTCATACACGGGTAATCGGGCAGCTGCAAAGTCAGTAGAACAAGCCAGGGGTCAGAGCCAGGGATGGAGGCAAGCTAGGTCAAAGGCAATCTGGGTCAGTAACAAGGAATCCAACAATATGATAAACAGGAACACATGGGGGGGGGGGGGGGGGGGTGTCAGTGCCAGGACTAGTGCCAGTACTAGTGCCAGGATCTTTCATGCATTGCATTCACCATGGAGCACAGGCATACGCGATTGTGAACACACACACATCTGCACACATTTATGTGCAGATTAGCGCACCCCTGTTGGGTTTTGATAGATGCCAGCTCTTCTGTGAGTCATCCTCTGACAGTTGACCTCTTCCTCCTCACCCTCCCCTTCCTGCTAGAGGTGGGACTATGATCCAGTTGCCTCAATATAAGGAGATTGAGGTGTCAGGCATACCAGTTCTGCTCTGAACAAGGTGGCATGTTCCCTGAAGCGTCAGCTGGTGTTATCATCAACTTGAACCTGAGGAGTTCCATCCATGGGTTGCTTTTGGTATCTTTTACCTTTCAATAAAGTGCTGTCGATAATGCACTAGGCATTTGCACCCTTTGTTTGTTATGTATATACGGTAATTATATGTTGTTTTTTGATCCTGAAATTCTAACTGTTATCTTGTTTTTGGGTCTAAGTTGAAGGGGTCCAGCAATGGAACATATGTGCAGGTTTATGGAGAAAGCTGCTTTGAGGTCTGTTATTGTATTTCATATTGCCGTAATGACCTCAATAGCAATAAGTCACTGGACCTGATATTCAATGTAAAATCAGATATCTACAGAGCCCTGATGTTGTGTATTAGACCCCATTCACACTGAGGCGTTTTTCAGGTGCTTTTGGGCAAAATAGCGCCTGCAAAACGGCTCCCCTGCAGTCTCGGTCTGCTGTAGCGGCTCTTGGCGGGTGGTTTTAATCCTTTTTCCGCTGCTAGCTGGGGTTAAAACCTACGCAAAAATTGCGGTAAAGCGCCGCTAAAAATAGTGGCGCTTTACCGCCGACGTCTCAGTGTGAAAGCACCCTTAGTGTAAAATTATTCTGGCCCAGTATCATCCACAAAAGGTTATGGAGGGGGGCAACATCTATGGCAGCAATAGAGAGGTCTAGGAAAATGAATAGGGCAGTTGGTCACTTT